>NC_134855.1:144411980-144506980 GCF_049852395.1 Peromyscus maniculatus bairdii
CTAGAGGCAGGAACTGGAGCCAAAGAAACCATGAAGGCATGCTGCTTATTGGCTTGCTCCTCATGTCTTGCTCGGCCTGATTTCTTACAGCACCTGAAACTACCAACCAAGGGTGGCACCACCTAAAGCAAGCTTGGTCTTGTCACATGAATCACTGATTAAGGAAATGCCCTGCCAGCTTGCCTACAGCAGGATCTTGTTTTTGTTTTTTTCTAGGAATTTTTTTCCTTTTATTTTATTTTATAATACCATTCAGTTCTACATATCAGCCACGGGTTCCCTTGTTCTCCCCCTTCCTGCCCCCCTCCTCTTCCCCCCAGCCCACCTCCCATTCCCACCCCCTCCAGGGCAAAGCCTCCCCCGAGGACTGAGATCAATCTGGTAGACTCAGTCCAGGCAGGTCCAGTCCCCTCCTCACAGACTGAGTCAAGCGTCCCCAGCAGGATCTTATGGTGGCATTTTCTCAATTGAGGTTGCCTCCCCTCAGATGACTTGTGGCAAGTTGACAAAAACAAAACAAAAAAAAACCTAGTCAGCACACTGAGGAAGCTCCATGAGAGTTTGGGAGTCCCCACGGCTTGAAAATTGTCAAGCTTCCTTCCACAGTTGAACCTACCTGCTGAAGGTTCTAGGTCCAGGCCCAGAAATCTGGTGGCTTGAGTTTGAAAGCCAGAACACGTGGTGGAAGGAGGGAACCAACTCCCAAATGCCGTCCTCTCATCTCCACACTTGCACCGTGGCATCGGCACATACACAATTAATTGATTTAAAAACAGGTTTTAAAAGAAAGAAAGTTCTGGCTCCAACAAGGTGTGTTATATTTTTTTCCAAAACTCTAGGCACTCCCCAAGAGGGCCTCAGCCTGCCTAGACCATGAGGCCTCAGGGCAAGACAGATTCCAGATTTATCCTCCAAGGTCTCCTAAGTCATAGATGGATGATTTGACATCTGCCTCAAATAGAGGCGACTAGTGATGATGGACCAATAACAATCCAATGGGTACCCTTCCCCAGGGATGCCTGACAAGATGGAAAAGAGGGAGGCCTTTTTCTTCTCTTTCTTTCTTTCTTTCTTTCTTTCTTTCTTTCTTTCTTTCTTTCTTTCTTTCTTTCTTTCTTTCTTTCTTTCTTTCTTTCTTTCCTTTCTCTCTCTCTCTCTCTCTCTCTCTCTCTCTCTCTCTCTCTCTCTCTCTCTCTCTTCCTTCCTTCCTTCCTTTCTTTCTTTTGATTTTTGAGACAGGGTTTCTCTGTGTAGCCCTGGCTGGTCTGGAACTCACTCTGTAACCCAGGCTGGCCTCGAACTCACAGAGATCTGCCTGCCTCTGCCTCCTGAGTGCTGGAATTACAGGCCTTTTTTTCTTTCTTTTTTTCTTCCCTGAAGCAAGGGGGTCAGAAAGCACAAGCTAAGGGTTGATACAGCATCTCCTACAGGGGATGTCCAAGGTGTCCTCTGGCTGGTGACTTCCCTAACGTTTCTCCTTGAGTCTGAGTGGTGACTCTAAGGAGACATGGACCTTCTGAGATGACCACACCAGAGTTGCTGGGTGGGCTTCAGGAAAGCGTCACTAAACACAGTGCAGACTTGGCTGGCGTGCATCATCTTTTGACTTTGGCTCTTCACACCTTGTGACTTTCATCTCACATTGCAACCATCCTGTGACCTTGAGGTGACCATGAGGGATAGGCCAAAAGAATCAGAGATTTCTATCTAAATCCCAGCTTTGGCAAAGCCAGGAGGGACTCAGTATTTATTAGAGAGTTCCCTGACTTCCTGGGCCTCAGTTTCCCCTTCTGCAACCTGAGTTGTTCCAACTAGAGGTTCTCTCTAGCATCCTATGGGCTAAAGTCTGAATCAGAAGTGACAGCAGTTGAAATGATGAGTTGAGAATGAGGAGCAAGGAAAGGCAGCATGGGAAGAAAAGACTGGAAGACGACAGGTAATCATTTGTAGGGTATTTAAAAAACTAAATGTTGCCAGGCACTGGTGGTGCACTCCTTTAATCCCAGCACTCTGGAGGTAGAGGCAGGTGGATTCTGTGAGTTCAAAGCCAGCTTGGTCTACAGAGCAAGTTCTAGGACAGCCAGGGCTCCACAGAGAGAACCTGCTTGGAAAATGAATGAATGAATGAATGAATGAATGAATGGATGGATGGATGGATGGATGGATGGATGGATGAATGAATGAATGAATAAATAAATAAATAAATAAATAAATAAATAAATAAATACTAAATGTCATCACCTTTGTATGTGTGTAGGTGCATACACATGTGCTCACCCATGTGCACAGCAGAGCACAATGTTGAGTATCTTCCTCCATCTCCTGCTTGTGTTTTTAAGACATTCTTTCACTGGATGACTCACTGATTGGCTAGACTAGCTGGCCAGCAAGTCCCCATCCTCCTCCTGTCTCCACCTCCCAGCGCTGAGATTACAGGTGTGCGCTACCACCTATCACGTGGATCCAAACTCAGGTTCTCACCCTTGTACAGCTAACACTTTACCTATAGCCATCTTCCCAGCCTCCCCCCTATTTTTTGACTCAGAGTCTCTTCCCTAACCTGGAACTCACTGATTCAGCTGAGCCCCATGATCCTCTGCTCTCCACCTTCCTGGCGCTGCTGCAGCTGCATGCCACCACACCCGCTTTTCACATGGAACCAAACTCAGGCCGTCATGCTTAGACATCGAGCTCTTTACCAACTCGGCCATCTCCCCAGACCCCTACTTATTTTTATTAGCAGGACAACTCAGATTAGATCTTCACAAGATTTGGTCTCATCCTTGTAATCTTGACTTGGGGAGAGAAAGGGGCAGCTAACTCATGGTATTTAAATATTAAATATGTACATTATATTAAAAGCTTGATTCCATTCCAGGGAAATAATTCACAGCATCCAAAGCCAAGAAGAAGGAGACTCGGCCATCCATGTGAACAGTGGCTGGTTAACCAAGGAAAAAGCGTGCGCTGCCTGCCTTGGCTCCCAACTTCTGCGGAGACCCGGGTGTCTACTCCAATCTGCCTTCCCAACAGAACACTGATACCACTCAAGGAAGCAACACACCTATTTAAAATGTTACACTTCCCAGCTGCTCTGCCAAGAGGGCAGGCCACATAACCAAGTCTGGCGAGTGACTGGTGTGGAGAGACTGCTGGTAGCTGCTGTCCAGAAAGTGTCACCAAACACAGTGACGACTTGGCTGGCATGTGTCATCTTTTGTCCTTGTCTTTTAACACCTCATGACCTTCATTCCATTCTTCAACCATTCTGTGGCCTTGAGGTGACCACAAGGGACAGGCCAAAAGAATCAGAGACTTCCATCTAAATCCCAGCTTTGGAAAACTCTGTGAACTTGGACAGGTCATTTAAGATCTCTGAGCCTCACTGTCTGCCTTACATGTTACGTTGTTGAGATTAACTGAGGGGTTGGGGAGATGGTTTCTGTATGAGCACATGGACCTCACTTCAGCTCCCAGTACTCATGTAAAAAAGCTGAGTGTGATTGAATGTGGCTGAGCGCTCCAGTGGTCCCAGCTCTGAGGTGGTGGAGACAGGAGGGTTTCTGGAATTTGCTGGCCAGACAGTCTAGCTGAATAGGTGAACTCCAGGTTCAGTTTCTGGGATTTGCTAGCTGAATAGGTGAACTCCAGGTTCAGTAAAAGACTTTGTCTCAGAAAAGTAGGGAACTCCCAGGCAGTGGTGGCTCAAGCCTTTAATCCCAGCACTCAGGAGGCAGAGAGAGACAGGTGGATCTCTGTGAGTTGGAAGGCAGCCTGGTCTACAAATCCAATTCTAGGACAGCCAGAGCTGTTACACAGAGAAACTTTGTCTCAAAACAAAACCAAAGTGGAAAGTGATTGAAAAAGACACTCAGCATTGACCTCTGTGCCTTCATGTATGCACACATGTGCATAAACACCTGTACACACACACACATGTACAGACACACACAAATTAATTGAAAGACTTCATCACCTTAAAGGATAGTGTTTTATAAATTACATGGCTCACAAAACAATTTAGTACAGTAATTAAGAAGCTGAGGTGGGAAGGTAATGAGTTCCAGCCAGCCTGGGCTACACTGTGAAACCTGTCTCAAAAAAAAAAAAAAAAACAAAAAAAAAAAAAAAAAAAAAAAAAAAACACCTAACATAGTAAGTAATAAATAAGTAATAAATATGCACTGGTTGTGGTGGTGCATGCTGGCAGGGTTTATTGAAAGAAGCTGTGTGGTGGTGGTGCACGCCTTTAATCCCAGCACCTGGGAGGCAGAGGCAGGCGGATCTCTACAAATTCAAGGACAGCCATGGCTGTTACACAGAGAAACCCTGTCTTAAAATAAAAATGATAGTTTACGCTCCTTTCTGGTTTCATAAGTATAGTGATTTGAATGAGAAATGCCCCTGTAATCTTGGGCATTTGAGCATTGGGCCCCAGTTGGTGGTGCTGTTTGAGGCGAGGAAGCCTGGCCTTGTTGGAGGAAGTGTTACTGGAGGCGGGCTTTGAGAACCCATGTCATTTCCAGTTTGTGTCCTCTGATTTGTGCTTCCCATTCCAGATGTGAGCTCTTAGTGTCTGCTCCTACAGCCATGCCTGCCTGTCACCATGCCTCCCCTTGATGATATTGATGGACTCTCTACTGCTGGAACCATGAGCCCAAATAAACTCTTCCTTCTGTAAGTTGCCTTAGTCACAGGGTTTTATCACAGCCATAGAGAGTAACTAATACAACATGTTACATGCTTTCCTTCTTCTACGTACTTTCCAAAGCAGGCTTCTGGGTTTCTACTGGTAAGCTTTCAGTAGGGGCACATCTGTCCTGTTCTGTAAGCACACAGAGTAGGGGGTCTTTTGGTTTGCAGCCTCATCTTATGCAAATCACAAGTTAACATTTGTTCTACAACCTTGACATCAAGTTTCTTCTAAGTAAGCCAGAAATCTCAGATGTATGATCCCATTGTAAAACAAACAAACAAACAAACAAACAAAACCTCTGTTCAAAGGCATGAGAGATGAGGGAGACAGCTCAGTAGCTAACTGTTCTTGCTACATAAGAAGAAAAGCTGAAGTTCAAATCCCAAGCACCCATGTAGAAAGCCAGGCACGACAGTGTGCACCTGCAATCCCAGCACTGGAGACATGCAGACCTCTAGGGTTTGCTGACCAGCCAGCCTCGCCAGAAAAAAAGGAGCAAACCCCAGGTTTGGCGAGATACCCTGTCTTGGAAAAATGTGGCAGACAGAGATCGGGCAGGATACTCAATGTCCTATACTGAACACACACAGGCACACACATGCATATATGCATGTACACATACATGCATTAACCCCCACACACACACACACCTGTAACACAAGTGTGGTTCTAGTTTGCTAAAGATTTGTTGGGTCCACATTCTTCCAAAACAATTTCCTTGGTGTTTCCCATTTGGTTTTCCACATCCTCTCATTCTCCAACTCCTCTTCTCTGCACGTTGGAACTCTCATTGTGTTCTGCTCATTTTCTTATCTTTCACTCTTCTGTTTTCTGCCTTTTTGTGTATATTTCACTGTTTCTAAGTGTGTGTGTGTGTGTGTGTGTGTGTGTGTGTGTGTGTGTGTGTGTGTGTAGGCCCAAGGGTCACTGACGTCAGGGATCTTCCTCAGTCATTCTTCCCCGTTCTTTGAAGCAGGGTCTCTCAGCCAAACCCAGAGCTTGTCAACATGGCTACTGTCAACAGCCAGCTTGCTCCAAGGATGCCCTGCCCCAGCCTTCCTGAGCTGGAATCCACCTCAAGCAGTCTACCACGCCCACTCGGCACGTGCGTGGGCTCTCGGGATTCAAACCCCAGACCTCTCTCTTGTGTAGTAAGAGCTTTCACTACTGAGCCATCTCTGAAGCTGTATTTAACTTATTTTTAAATAGAAGACACCTTGGAGCAGAAGGGGTGGTTTCCCCAATGATCCAAAGCAATTAAAGAGTTACAAGATATAATCCAATCAATGTAGGAGCTTTGTTTGAATTCTAACTCAGACAAAACAACTAGAAATACAACTTTGTCTTTTTTTTCCCTACTAACTGCTGTGTACATTCACTGTACTGGGTTCTGCTGCAGGACCCTTTTCTGTAATACACTGTACACTGACCATATCTCCCCCATCTCCCCCCATGTCCCTTTGTCCCCTAGATAACGTCACTTCTACTTTCACATCACAGACACACACATGATTTTATGTAGCTATGTAAAGAAAACATGCAATATCTGTCTTTCTGAGGCTGGCTTAATTTGATTAGTGTGATTATTATGTGTTTTTAATTCACAAGCTTTTATAATAAAAATAAGATAATAACTTAAATATTTTTAAATAATTATTTTTTAAATAATTTTTTAAATAAAATATCAAAGTAGTGAGGCATGGTAATACACATATCTAATCCCAGCATTTTGGAAATGGAGGCTAGAAGATCTCTAGTTCAAGGCCAGCCTAGGCGACATAACAAGACCCTGTTTCAAAAAACACCAGATATGATAATAGTAATAAGCATGTTTCAGTATTTACATTAGCCAAGAAATGGAGCCAGCCTAGATGCCCATCAACAGATAAATGGATGAGAAAAAAAAAATGGTACGTATATATTTGATAGAATTTTATTTAGCTGTAAAGAA
This sequence comes from Peromyscus maniculatus bairdii, assembly GCF_049852395.1. Taxonomy (NCBI): domain Eukaryota; kingdom Metazoa; phylum Chordata; class Mammalia; order Rodentia; family Cricetidae; genus Peromyscus; species Peromyscus maniculatus. The sequence continues at coordinate 144,418,628 of NC_134855.1, forward strand.
ATATGAAACTGTGACATTTACAGGGAAATGATGGGCCTGGAAATTACTGTCTTAAGTGAAGTACCCTGGGCTCAGAAAGGCAAATGTCACATGCTTCCTCCCGTATGTGGAGTCTAGACTTTAATTTTTATGTATGTGTATATTGGGGGTGTGTGAATTGTGAGACTAGAAAGGGGAGGATACGGGGGTGGGTGGAAAGGTGGAAATAGCTCTTAAGGGAGGGCGTGGGACAGGAGGGAAACAGAATCCACATGACTTGAAAGCTCCACAGAGGCTGGAGGAAGAAGGACGATCCAGACGGGTACGGGGGGGGGGGGGGGGGTGAGAGGGGGCGGGGCAAGAGGACCAAAGAAACAAAACATGAATGAAATGCAATTGTGGAACCCATTTCTTTGGATCCCAATTTTAAAAACTAACAGTAAAAAGAGACTAGCAATTTATAAAAAATGGAACCATGCAGAATAAAGAAGCTGAAAAAGACAGCTGAAAGCAAAGAGAAAGGTTCTGGGGACCGGAGGCTGAATCGCGGCCCAGAGCACAGAGGAATGTGCTGGGAGCCAAGAGGCAGCCAGTGGGGGCTGGGAGAAATCTCACAGTAAGTGCCACAGAGGCACGGATGTCTGCGTTCCACCCCAGCTGAGGGTGGTGGCATGTCCTTGTAGTCCCAGAGTCCGGGGGAGTGAAGGGGGAGGGTCCCTGGGGCTCCCTGGCCAGTTTAACCTAGTCAGGTGTTCTCAGGTCCCACTGGCGTGGCCCTGCTTCAAAACAAAGGGAGAAGGCTCCAGAGGAGTGAACCTGAGGTGGACCTCCGGCCTCCACACGCCTGCTCACACATGAATACACACACATGCGCGTGCACAAACAGCAGAAAGAGTCTCCAGCAGAGCTTCCAGAAGGAGTGGCAGCCTGCTGACATCTTTATTTCTGCTTTAAATCAGTAAAAGTAACATCAGGGCCTGATGAAATGATTTGATGGGTGAAGTATTAGGACCCTGAATTTGGATCCCCAGAACCCATGCACACTAGCACAAATCTATAATCCCAGCGCTCCTGTATAGCAGGATTGGAGACAGAGACAGGGGGACACCCAGAATCCACCTAGCTTGCAGTACACAGCAGCAAATAACAAGAAATCCTGTCTCAAAAAAGGTAAAAGGCAAGGACCAACACCCAAGGTTGACCTGTGACCTCAACCTGTGCAATGAGGCATGCACATGCTCACATTCACACATGTGAACATGTGCACACACTCATACACACACACACAAGCACACATAAAGATAAAATATAAACTTTAGGTTCCAGATGGGGGCATGCAACAGGCATCACTGATACTAGCCATTGATCAGTCACCATATAAAAGGCAGAATTAAGTAAATTTCAGCATTCACAAAATAACCTTCATCTCTCATTAATGGAAGCAAAACTGTTATCAGTGCCAAAAGGGAAACCATAGATTCAAACACTCTGAAAGGACTCAGCATAGTTGTGTGGTCATATTTTCCAAGCCTCAAAGGGATGGATCATTTTCCAGAAAGACACCACATACCAAAATTGTCTTAAAGACTAAGTCTACCTGGATAGACCAATCCCAGGGGAAAATGTAAAGGAGATTGCCAAAAGATGTCTTCACTGATGGCTCCTGCCTCCTGTGATTTTCTTAGATGAGTTACCTCAGCCTGCCACACAGCAAATCATTTCCATGTGGCAAAAACCCTTCAGGGCATTAAAAAGGGTGAAAAATCTTATCAGCTCATTTCACAAAGCTAAACCGACTATTGACACGATGCTCCGGATAAATCTCAAAGCCTTGTGGAATGGAAGAAGCCAATCACACAGAACAAACGGATGCCATTTACATGATGCTCTTTCGCAAAATGAATCTCTGTTGATAGAAATCAGAGAAGTGGTTTCTGTTCTCAGGAATACATGCATGATATGTGTGCACGTGTGCACACGGGTTCAAATGTGTGGGTGCCGGGGTGTCTGCTAGTCCTGATAGCAAGCTTGCCCCAGGGATCCCCCTCCCCTGCCTCCCAAGTGCTGGGATAGCAGGTAGGCCATCACACCCACCCAGCCTCACATGGTTTCTGAGGATCCAAATGCTGGACCTCACACTTATGCAAGTACTTTGTCCACTGAGCCATCTCCTCACCCCACAGAGAAACAGTTGAACGGAGGAGCAACAAGGGAACTTCCTGGGCTATAAAACTGTACCATGTCTTGATTTTAATGGTAGATACTGTGGTGTGCATATTTGTCAAAATTCATCAAGCCATAAGCTCAAGGTTTGTGCATTTCACTAAATGCAAATAATCTCAGTAATGTCCTCGTAAGAAAGGAGGAAATCTTGTCACTCTGAGTTAAATAAAGATGACTCATAAAAGCCAATCATCATTAATGTCTCACATGTATAAAATTCATTAAACAAAACATAGGCAGGCCAGGTGGTGGTGGTGCATGTCTTTAGTGCCAGCACTCGAGAGGCAGAGGCAGGTGGATCTCTGTGGGTTCGAGGCCAGCCTGATCTACAGAGTGAGTTCCAGGACAGGCTCCAAAGCTACACAGAGAAACCCTGTCTCAAAAAACAAAACAAAACAAAAACAAAAACACAGGTAAATGTAACTTTGCAGCTAATTAGCTGAATATATATTCAAAACTGCAAGGCTGCTACTGTAGTAAAAGCTTATTTCTGCAGGTGGGTGGCACACGCCTGTAATCCCAGGCCTGGCAGGGAAGGCAGGAGGGCCACCCAAAGTTCAAGGGAAGCCTGTTCTACCTAGTGACTAGGCTGAGCAGAGCTAGATATCAACACACTCATCTCCAAAATAAATAATATAAAGTTGCTACTATAATAATTTAGAAAAAGAAAACCATATGATGAAGTTAATCTATAAAAATAATTTGAATAGCTGGGCCATGGTGGCGCATGCCTTTGATCCCAACACTCAGGAGGCAGAGGCAGGTAGACCTCTGTGAGTCCCAGGACAGCCAGAGCTGTTACACAGAGAAATCCTGTCTCAAAAAAATAAATAAAATAAAATAAAATTAATTAATTAACTATTTAAACACAAAGAGATCATACCTTAAAATGAAAAATAACATTTATCTCAACCCAAAAGGCTAAACCATCCACCCCTAACAGAAATGCAGGAGGCCAGCTCATCCAAGTCAAGGACAAAACAAGAATGGTCACTGTCCTCACTGCAGTATGCCATTATTTTAAAATTTCTAAGCAAACTGAAAGACCAGAAATAGATTGGAATCGCAACTCTGAGAAAACAACAAAGGACTGTTTGAAGTCCATGATAAATTATTTTTCTAGAGGACTCATAAATGGGTACAGAAATTATGACTGCTTAACAATAGATCCATAGCTGGAGAGATGGCTCAGAGGTTGACTACTGGCTGCTCTTCCAGAGGACCTGGGTTCAATTCCCATAACCACTCGCACTATTAACTCCAGTCTTAGGGGAGCCAATACTCTATTCTGGTCTCCATGGGCACCTGGCATACATGCAGGTAAAACACCCACACTTGTAAAATAAATAATAATAATAATAACAAATAAAATTTTAAAGCAAAAATCATTTGCCAGGAGTGGTGACGCACACCTTTAATCCCATCACTCAGGAGGCAGAGGCAGGCGGATCTCTGAGTTTGAGGCCAGTCTGGTCTACAAAGCAAGTTCCAAGACAGCCAGGGTTGTTATACAGAAAAACCCTGTCTGGGGGAGGAATAAAAGAAAGAGAGAAAATGATCCATAGAACCAAGCAGGGATGCTCACTGAAGCTCTGTCACAGTGAGACCCTCCAAGGGTCCGATAGAGGCATTGTGTACACATTACAGAGCACCACACAGCAGTTAAAATGAAGAATAAGAAAGTCGATGAAAGGAAAGTGCAAGATGATAGACACAGCATTTTTGTTGTTGTTTTATTTTACTTTGCTTTGGTTTGTTTGTTTGTTTGTTTGTTTGTTTGTTTGTTTTGCAGTACTAGAATTGAGCCCAGGGTGTCACATGTCCTAGGCAAGCATCCACTCACCATGAAGACCAGGGAGTCCCCATTTCTATACTGCTTATATCTGGGACTGACAATTCTCTCATGTAACTGTTGTCCTGGTCACTTAACATGTTCAGTGATATCACAGGCCCCTGCCCACCAGATACCAGTTGATGGTCTTGAGCTGTGACAGATAAAGTTATCTCCTTGCCAAGCATCCCCAGGACAGAATTGCTCCCAGCTGGAAACAGTTGTGATGATAGATAGATAGATAGATAGATAGATAGATAGATAGATAGATAGATAGATGATAAATAAATGAATGGATGGGCAGACAGACAGACTGCCTGATTTTTCTCCCTAGGAGTACAGTCTCTGAGACTCATGCAGAAACATTTGCAACAATGTGGGACTTGGCCAAGTTTTAAGGGAGCCCTGAGCAGTAACAGCACACACCTACACAAGGATGGGAAAAGGCTACAAACTATTGATTCTTCTCCAAGTCATATGCAAGCTTAATGGAATCGCAATTAAAACTCAACTAGCAACTTACTGGAACTTATAAAAATCTGAGTCCAAACAATGAATGGAGAAATAAACATAGTGAATAATAAATTTTTCACAAATATAAATAATGCATTTCATCTACCAGATATGAAATGGGCTGTAAAATAATAATTACTGAAAACAATATAGAAGAAGAGACATCGCCATGAAAGAGTAAAAAGCCTGCAGACACACCCCAGTGCATGTTAGAATTTAGTATCGATTAAAGTGGCATTTAAATTAATGGGAAGTTTTGTGAGATGCTCAATTAATGATGTAGGAACAATTCATTCGCAGTTTGGGGCAGGAAAAAAAAATCCAAGGCCTCCCACTACATATCAAAATAAACCCCCAAAGAATCAAAGAGTTATTATTTTAATTAAGACACGGAAACTAGAATAAAATACAGAGTAATCTTTTCCTGCGATCAGGCAGAGAAAGGCGCCACAAGCGAGAGGAGCAGAAAGCGCGGGAGATGCTCCTGGGGGGGGGGGGGGGGAACGCGCTCCACACCGCTATGCCAACCTTCTGTAGAGCAGAGCCACCTCCGGGAGCAAAACCAGTATTGCCATATAACAAAGACATAATATCTAACACTTCTTCTCTACCAAAATGAATGAAGACAACATCCCACTGTCAATGTGCCCAGTGAACAGAGGACAGGACATTCAGTCTGCAGGAAGAAAATAAAAGTAACTAACAGACATGAAGAAACTTGTCGATGAGTACAGATTCACAGCCAGCTAGGAGGTACGAGCCCTGATGTTCTGCCACACAGGGGGAGAAACAGTGAGCTTTTTGTGTCATTAATTCAAAAGCACTAAGGAAGAAGATTTTGAATGTTCTCATCACAAAGGAAAATAAATGTATAAGAGATCAGTGTGTGTAGCCGGGCGGTGGTGGCGCACGCCTTTAATCCCAGCACTCGGGAGGCAGAGCCAGGCGGATCTCTGTGAGTTCGAGGCCAGCCTGGGCTACCAAGTGAGTTCCAGGAAAGGCACAAAGCTACACAGAGAAACCCTGTCTCGAAAAACCAAAAAAAAAAAAAAAAAAAGAGAGATCAGTGTGTACGGTAGGAATGTACTAGAAACATAACATAGTAGCCCATAAATACATTTTGTTATTAACAGTTAGTGATAATAAAAACTGGGGGCCAGAAAGCTGACTCTGGGTAAAGGCACTTGCAGGGAAAACCTGAGAGCTTTAACTTGAAACACATATGAAGGTGGAAACCGAGACCCAACTCCATGAAGCTCTTTGGTTTTTACACATGTGCCATGCCATGTATACAGCCCACATGTATCAAACACACAAATAATAATAATAATAATAAATCAAAAATAAAGCTAGCACATGACATATAAAATTTTTAAGAAGTTAATATCAGAAATACAATTTAAAATATGGAGACACCTTCTTTTGCTTATCAAACTAGCAGGTGTGGTGGTATTGTGTTCCCCAAAATATTGTGTACCCTAATAAACTTATCTGGAGTCAGAGACAGAACAGCCACTAGATACAAAGGCTAGAAAATGGTGGCACTCACACCTTTAATCCTAGCACTCCAGAGGTAGAAAATCCCTCTGGATCTCTATGAGTTCAAGGCCACATTGGAAATGGCCAGGCATGGTGACACACGCCTTTAATCCCAAAAAGCGAGCCTTTAATCCCAGGGAGTGGTGGTAGAAAGCAGAAAGATATATAAGGCATGAGGACCAGAAACTAGAAGCATTTGGCTGGTTAAGCATTTGGCTGGTTAAGCTTTCAGGCTTCTAGCAGCAGTTCAGCTGAAACCCATTCTAGATGAGGACTCAGAGGCCTCCAGTCTGAGGAAACAAGACCAGCTGAGGATCCGGCAAGGTGAGGTAGCTGTGGTTTGTTCTGGTTCTCTGATCTCCCAGTTCAAACCTGGCTCAGGTTTGATTTTATTAATAAGACTCTTTAAGATTCACGCTACAGGCAGGGATTTTTTTAAAGTTAATATTCAGCGTTTAGGAGTTTCTGAGTGCTCTAGAAAGTTTTAATTCATAGACTTTTTTGGAAAAAAAATTTGAGACAGAATCTCTCTATCTATCCCTGGCTATCCTTAAACTCTCTGTGTAACTAGGCTGGCCTCAAACTCACAGAGATTTGCCTGCCTCTGCTTCCCAAGGGCTGACATTAGAGGCTTGCATCATATGCCTGGCTCTGAAAAATAATTTTTAAAATCATTTACAAAGGGCTTAAAAAGTTTCACATGCAGATGAGATGCAGTTAAAAGACATCTACAGAGTATTCTATCCAACAACTGCACAATGCACATCCTTCCCAGCAGCCCATGGAACATTCTCTGAAATAGATCACATTTTAGGTCATAAAGTAAGTCTTGATAAATATAAAGATCATTCCTTGTATCTTATCAGATCATAATGTAATAAGCCAGAATTTAATAATAAGTGAAAAAATATATACACACAAATACAGTGAATGAACAGCACATGCCAGAATGATTGGTGGAACACTGAAGAAATCAAAAAGTTTAAAATCCCTCAAATCAAATGAAAATTAACACAGAATTTTAGGATGTAACAGAAGCAATTCTGAGAGGGACGTCTATATCTATGAGGACCTACATGAAATAGTCAACAAGACTGTTGAAGATGATACACACTAGAGTCACCAGATACAGAGAAAGCAAGCTGGAACTGTTTTGGGAGCCTCCTCCCTGATAACTGGTGCTCATAGTGCTGAGGGTGCTGTGCAGGCTGTTGGGAGGAATTATCAATATCCTCACTCAGCTGTGAAGCTTGTGTACAACTTCACAATGGCCAGGCAAGATGAGCACACTCATGCAATAGTGGCAAATCTGTTATAGGGGTAACCAACTGTTGTAGAATACTATTCTAAGGTGTGTTACTTTTGGGGCTGGCAGGTAGAGAATAGAAATAGGAGAGATCTGAGGAGAAGAAGAAGAAGAAGAAGAAGAAGAAGAAGAAGAAGAAGAAGAAGAAGAAGAAGAAGAAGAAGAAGAAGAAGAAAGGAGAAGGAGGAGGAGGAGGAGGAGGAGGAGAAGGAGAAGGAGAAGGAGAAGGAGAAGAAGAAGAAGAAGAAGAAGAAGAAGAAGAAGAAGAAGAAGAAGAAGAAGAAGAAGAAGAAGAAGAAGAAGAAGAAGAAGAAGAAGAAGAAGAAGAAGAAGAAGAGGAGGAGCACAAGAGAAGGAGGAGGACTCCAGGGGCAAGCCACCCAGCTACATAGCAAGCCACGGAGTAAGAGTAAGGTTTATAGAAGTAAGAGAACAGGAAAAGCACAGAGGCAAAATGTAGACAGGATAATTTAAAGTTAAGGAAAGCTGGCAAGAAACAAGCCAAGCTAAAGGTGGGCATTTATAAGTAAGAATAAGCTTCCGTGTGTGATTTATTTGGGAGCTGGGTGGTAGGCTCCCCAAAAGAGCAGAAACAAACAACAACAACCAACCACTTTCTGTTTGGTCCAAATACCTATTCTCCAGGAAGGAATTCATTGTCTGGTCCTGTAAACATGGTCAAAAGCCTCTATCTAAGGCAGTCATAAGCACTATCGGGAAAGCTACTGCTATTGCTTTGATAAATAGACATGATGTACCTGTCAAATTGCCTTTTAAACAGCTATATTATGCCCATTGATTAAAGCTACTATCATCTTTTGTCAGAAAAATTTCTTTTTGCAGTGGTCAGTAGTGAATGCAAGAAATTCATAATTGGTCAAACTACTAAATAACTGTTGAATGCCCAGCCACAAATGGCAACATCTATATTCCTCCAAGGCTCAAGGAACACAGAAAAGGGGGCAGAAACAATGCAAGGCCAGAGGAAACCGGTGGGAGTGGTGTGGAATGTGACTCTGGGCACGGCACAGCTATTGCACTCTTAAACCTAGCATTTGAAATGACCTGCAAAAATGTTTTCAGAAGATGGGCCCAGCAACACTCATGAAAAGAAGGAATCATGAAAAGAAGAAGGATTCATGGGGGCCAACCGCTCCCTGAGGATTTATATGCAGTTACAGGCTGATGGAGATGGCAGAGACATTTTTTTTTCAGTGGTGTAGACACCAGCAAAGTGCCCATGCTTCTGTAAACAAACCCTCATCCATGCTCCTGTAAACAACCTTATAAAAAATGCTGGCTCTCTCTGGCTTGCTCACTTGCTCACTCATGCATGCACACAAATGTACACACACACACACAGAGAGAGAGAGAGAGAGAGAGAGAGAGAGAGAGAGAGAGAGAGAGAATGAGAATAGAAGGGGACCAATCACAAAGAAGAGGACTAGCAGGAGTTGGAGGGGCTAACAGGGAGTGGATATGATAGAATACATTATGTACCTGTAAGAGAATGCCATAATTAAATCTATATTGTATATAATTAATACATGGTAATAAAAGATTTTAAAAATCAGCAGGAAATCACATAAGCAACCTAATAATACAACTCATATTTTTGGAAATAAAATGTAAACAACCAAACCTAAAACTAGTAGACAGAAATAATACAGAACAGAAATGAATGAGATGGAAACCAAAAGAACGGGGAGTTGTTTTTTGAAAAGATAAGGAAAACTGACAAACTCCTGGCCAAATTAACCAAATGAAAGAGAGGAGGAAAGCCAAACTAATAATCTTTGAAGCTGGACATGTTGGAGTATGTCTGTTACAGCCCAGCAGTTGGAAGGTAGGGGTGGGAGTATTACAAGTCCAAAGTGTCTTTACTGAGTTAGGAGTCGGCTGACACCACAGGAGACTCTGTCCCAAAGAACCAAAATGAATGAGTGGATAAACACCACTAAAAGTAAAAGAGAAGATATTACAACAGATGCCAACAGATTTCGGAGGATCACTATAGAATACTTGGAAAACATATTCCAATGAGTTAGAAGTCTGGAGGAAATGGATAAATTTCTAGACATATACAACCCCCAAGATCAAACCAAAAAGATGTAAATAACTTAAGTAAATGTATATGAAGTAAGAGAATTAAAACAGCAACAATCAACCTGCCAGTAACAGCAAAGAGTCCAGGACCAGATGGATTCACTGCTGAATTCTATCAGACTTTTAGAGATTAATTGATACCAATGCTCCAAAAATTACAAGACAAAAAGGGAAGGTGATGCTATCAAGTCAATCTGTGAAGTCACTGCTGCTGTTCACACCAACAGAAAGACAATGACAGAACAATTTCACTGATGGACATAGATGCAAAAGTCACTGATAGGATTCTTGCAAACTCAAGTCAACAACACAGTTTTGTTTAAAAAAAAAATCATACACTGGGGATGGAGAGATGACCCAGCAACTAAGAGCACTGGCTGCTCTTCCAGAGGACCTGGGTTCAATTCCCAGCACCCACATGAGGGGCTCACAATTGCCTGCCACTCCATTTCCAGGAAACACAATGCCCTCCTCTGGCCTTCCACAGACATTAGACATATACACGGTACAAAGACATACACACAGGAAAAACACTAATACACATAAGATTTAAAAAATTAGCCAGGTAGTGGTGCATGCCTTTAATACCAGCATTTGGGAGGCAGAGGCATGTGAATCTCTGAGTTTGAAGCCAACCTAGTTTCCAGAGCGGCCAGAGCTACACACAGAGAAACCCTGTCTCAAAAAGTAGGGAAAAAATTAAAATTAAATCATATACTATGACCAGATTAATTCAACATGTATAAATCAATATATATAATGCAATACATAAATAGACTCGGAGACAGGAATCACATGATCATTTCCATAGATGCAGAGGGGGCAATTGACCAAATTCAACATCCTTTCAAAACAAAAGCCCTGAAGAAACTAGAAACAGAAGGAATACACATCAACAAAGTGAAGGCTATATGTAACAATATCCTATGGCCAACATCTAAAAAGGGAAAGTATGAAACATTTCCCCTGAATTCAAGAACATGACAAGGTTCTCTCCACTCTTACTCAAAACAGTACTAGAAGTCTCAGCCAGACAAATAAGACAAGAGAAAGAAATAAAAAGGATACAAATAGAAGATGAAGAAGTCACATGATCCCTTTTTACAGAGGGTGTGATCCTATACTTAAAAAAAAAAAACTGGAAAAGCTCTTAGATCTGATCAATACATTTGGCAAAGTAGAAAGACACAAAGCCAACACATGAAAATCAATAACTTTCCTATATATCAAAGTGAATATGTTAATAAAGAAGTCAAGAAAACAAGCCAGTTCACAACATAAAAAGAAACCACAGGAACAAACCTGAGGAAGTGCAAGAGCTCTACAGTGAAAAAGTTACAACATTAATAAAGAAATTGAAGGCATATTAGGTGGAGGGACCTCTTGTGCTCATGGATTAGCAGAACTAATGTTGTGAAAATGACTATTGCCAAAGGTGATCCACAGAGTCCGTGTGATCCCCATCAAATATACAATGATAATCCTCACAGAAACAGAAATAAGAACCCTGCTGAGTGGTGGTGGCGCACACCTTTAATCTCAGCACTCAGGAGGCAGAGGCAGGCAGATCTTTGTGAGTTTGCGGCCAGCCTGGGCTACAGAGCTAGTTCCAGGACAGCCAAGGCTACACAGAGAAACCCTGTTTCAAAGAGAAGGGGGTTGGAGAGAAAGAGAGAGAAAAGAAATAAGAATCCTAAAATCCACATGGAAAAACAAAAGACTCTGAGTAGCTAAAGCAATCCTGATCAAAAAAGCAACGATGGAGATATCCTAAGGCCTGACCTCAGTTTATATCACAGAGACATAGTAACAAAACAACACCGCACTGACTGAAACAGACACATAGATCAACAGACGACCTCAAATAAATTACCACAGCCACAGCTATCTGACTTTTGACCAAGGCGCTGCTGTAGTTTGAATGAGAAATCTCTCCCGTAGGGTCCCATACTCAAGTGCAAGCTGGTGGTGCTGTTGGGGACGTTATGGAACATTCAGGAGGTGAGCTCTGCAGGAGGAAGTAGAACACTGAGGGCACCATTTGAGAGTGTATAGTGTCACCTGACAGCATGACCTGTCTGGGTTTCCTGTGTGTCAAGGAAAGGTGATGTCTCTGCTGCCTGCTCCTGCTGCGTGCCCTCCCTGCCGCTATGGATTCCATTACTCTAAAACTCACACAGCAAAATCAAAACCTTTTCATCTCTAAACTGCCTTTGTCGGAGTATTTTGTCACAGCAAGATATCCAACTACTTCCCACCCCAGATCACCATTTGAAGGTGTAGTGAGTACCACAGACACTGCACCTGCAATAAGCTCCTGAATCCTCCTGCCCACAATGCCCCAATGCTTTAAGGACCAAGAGTCCTTAAAGCCTCGAAGGATCCAGCATTGCTCAAACAAACATCCACATCCCAAGTCTCCTCTGAGACCCAAGGCAAACTCAGTGTGAGCCCCTGCAAAAGTTCAAAAGAGCAATTTACACACTCCAACATGCAATGGTGGGGCTCGGTGAACACTACACATCAAAGGAGGTGCTTACTCTACCCTTCTGTAGCTGGAGTTTTCTCCAGTCCTGCCTGGCCACAGTCAGGACAAATCTCTCTCACTCGCCAGTCCCGCAGCCGCTCTGACTCAACCGAGTAAACACACAGAGACTTACATTGCTTACAAACTGTATGCACAGCAGGCTTCTTGTTATCTAATTCTTACATCTTAAATTAACCCATTTCTATAAATCTATACCTTGCCATATGGCTCATGGCTCACCAGTATCTTACATGTTGGTACTCATGGCAGCATCTGGCAGCGTCTCTTGACTCAGCCTTCCTGTTCCCAGAATTCTCTTCTCTGCTTGTCCTGCCTATACTTCCTGCCTGGCTACTGGCCAATCAGCATTTTATTTATACAGAGTGATATCCACAGCACCCTTCCACTGCTCAGACTAAGAACCTGGCCACTAAGAGCTCTGGTTCCTTTCCAAAATTGACACCAAAACCTAAGATGCTAAGCTTTAAGACAGACTCGGGATCCAATCTTTCCCACCACCTCTACCGCCAACACTCCAGCCACAACCAACATCAGTCTTCACCCACCCACTCTGGCAGCCTTATCTCTACTCTCGATACCTCTGTTTCCTTCCAGAACTTTCCCAAGGTAGTAGACTCCAAAGATTGCCACTGTTTGCCGAGAGAAGAACCAAGTACATGTGAGGACCTACAAGACCCTAGGGTCCTTCTCCTTTTCTCACCTCAGCTCAGCAGCAGCTCTGGTCTGGATAGACTACTTCTCTGGAACCCCTGAGACTCTAAAGCAGTGGTTCTCAACCTTCCTAATGCTTTAATACAGTTCCTCGTGTTGTGGTGACCCTTAACTATAAAATTATCTTCTTCACTACTTCATAACTGTAATTTTGCTACTATTATGAATCATAATTAAATATCTGTGTTTTCTAGTGGTCTTAGGTAACCCCTGTGAAAGGGCCATTCAACCCCATGGGGGTCATGACCCACAAGTTGAGAACCACTGTGTCTAATCCACCATTTCCATTCTACAAAGCCAAAGCTAAGAGTGAGCTCCTAGGGCTGGAGAAGTGGCTAAGTCTATAAGGTGCCTGCCTTACAAACAGGAGGGCCTGACTTTGACCTCCAGAAGCCACATAAAGAGCCAGGTAGGTGATGTGTGCTTGTAATCCCAGAAATAAGGTGACAGGGAGAGACCCCAGACTTGTTAACCAGCCAACTCAGCCTAATGGGTGAGCTCTGGGTCAGTGAGAGATCCCGTCTCAAAGGAGAGAGACAGCATTCCTAAGGATGACACCTGAGCTTGTACTCTGGCTTCTGCATGCATGTTTATACATGTGCACACACACACACACACACAAACAACAACAACAACAACAACAACACACACACAGAGGGAAAAAAAAGAGTTCCAAAGTATGTGGGTGCCTTTGCAGTTGGCCTCATTTATGTGTTTGTTTATAATTGCGCATGTGCCACCAATAGCAACAGCCCCACCACCAAGGACAAAATCCCCCAACTACTAACAACAGCCCCACCACCAAGGGCAACAGCCCCACCACCAAGGGCAACAGCCCCACCACCAGTAACGTCCTGAGCACCATCTCTGCTTCCCAGCTGAGGCAGGGTCTTGCTCTCCTCTTTGTGCCCGCTGTTACAATGGGAGGGCGCCTCCCCGAAGGACCTGTCCCAGGAGATTGCAGTTAACCAAGAGAACACATATTTCCGAGAACTCTTGGCTAACAACACACGAAAATGTGATTAACACTCTCTCCTCTGGGGAGGTTTTTCCCTGGCCCTCTACAAATTATAAAGGAAAATCTATTAGAAGTGTGTTCTGGGTGGAATAGTGCCCTCAGAAAAGAGCTGTCACAGTGTTCACTGTGGGAGCTGAGAATGTCATCTCCTCTGGAAACAGGGTCACTGAGACAATGTGCTTAGTCTGGCTGGGTTCAGAGTGGAGTCCTGTGGGCTCTTGACGCCACCTGAACTCGCCCTTTGAAGAACAGACTGTAGACAGGATGGAACACCACGTGACAACAGAGTCAGTCTGGAGTGACTGAGACATGTTAAGGAACAGAAGCCGGGGCGGCATTCCTCTCTGTAACTTGACTTTATTCGTCTGTTCTCTTCAGCCACCCAGCTGGTGGCACTTTAAGACATCAGCCCGCTTAGATGCAAGAATGTAAAACATCAGTAGCAAACTTCTGTCCTCCAGGGTTCTCCCATTGTGCTGTAAACCTGTATTTAAGACCTCCTCCCTCCTTCAATAAACAGCCTTCGGCATTAAATAAATTAAAAAAATAAATAAATAAAAATAAAAAATTTTTAAAAAGAAGAAAATACACACTGTCTGTCCTCCAGAGCAACATGGAGGAATGCTAACTGCACATTGTAAAATATTTCCATTCCTCTTAGCCTGTCACATGACCAGCTGGCCCTGACTTCTTTCATGTCACTCTCTAGACTAGGACTTGGGGGCATGTTGACTCAGTGGTTACTACATGTAGACTAATAAAGCCCCGATTCTCACTTAGTGACTTTGTGACTTCTGACAGAATCCATGAAACTAACGCAGAGGAACTTGTTAGTCTGAAACCAACAGAATCCCAGGCTCCTCACAGTTCCCAGCATCAACCTTCATATTTTCTAGAAGAAACAAACTTTCTTTCCATTGTGAAAAACCTGAGATCCCATTTCATTACTAAATTCCAACTTCCTTTAATCACAACCTGATTTATATGGATTTACCAAATAAAAGGATTTAGTTAACCAAAAAAAAAAGGACATCAGCCCTAGTGATCCCAGACAAGTAGGAGGCAGAGCTGAGACATCTGGGATGTTACATCAACTGTAACACCCCAGCAGGAACGGAGGTATTCCAGAGGTGTTGTGCTCCTACCTTTGGCTAGCAGATTATTGAGACAAACCTTAAGACATTGGATTTCCTCCTGTGAATCTCCTTCTGGGAGGAGGAAAAGGCTGAAGCCTGGTGCCAGCCAGACAGCCAGATCTCTCCTTGTTGTCAGGAGAGATCTCACAGGTTCTGGCAGCTTGTCGGAATGACCACCTTACAGACAGGAGACGGGCAGGACCATGCTTTGACCAAGACTACTTAGCTAGGCATACCACACGTCTTCTATTTAAACCTGAACCTCATGTTAAGACCCTCAAATAGACTTGGGGGTGGCTGAACCTCTCTGTTCCTCTTCCCCATATGGCCATATTGAATCTCTCTCTCTCTCTCTCTCTCTCTCTCTCTCTCTCTCTCTCTCTCTCTCTCTCTCTCTCTCTCTCTCTCTCTCTCTCCTGCTTTTCACCACTACTCACTTGTTTAATTGACCTACTGAGGAGACACGTGGCTGAGTGTGCTTCCTTAGGACTACTGTCTGGGCCCAGGCTCTGAGCCTAGCGACTCCAGGAACACAGGAGACTCTGGGAGCATGTTCCTACCACAAGCCAACTCCTGCGTATGACAGCTGCGCTCCACCTGGTCCTTGGCTGCTCAGCTGCACCTGGGCAGCAGACACATGCAGACCTGTGGTATGCTCCAGATGGGAGGGGAAGGGGGGCATCAGAACCAAGAAAAGCATGCATGATGAGTGAGGACACCAGATATCAGGAAAGCAATGGGTATTGATTGTGTTCTGTACTTGATTCCAGACACACTGTCTCATTTATATCCACAACAACCCCTCAGTGCAGGAGTAATTAACCTCATCTTCCAGATCAGAAACAGAGCCTCTGAATCAGCTAACTCCCCCTAGTCTACAGGACTGGCCTGCACTGGCCACCCAGACCCAGGCCTCTGAAGCTCCTGACCCTTCTCATTGCGCTCCTCCTGGTCTCCTGTCTCTTCCTGTGCCTCTGCTGCCATCTGAACACTACATTCACCTGCAGCCAAGTCTCACCTCCCAGGTCAATATCTGTGCTTTAATGTGTCACACAGGTCGGCAATTCAGCGTGTCCCTAATTGAACTCATCACTTTCCCTTGAGGACCCAGAACCTGACACTGTCTTAAGATGGCCACCCTGGAAACAAACCCTCTTTACATCCCCCATCAACCCCTGCCCGGTTCCCTCTGGTTCTAAGGGCTGTCATCTCACCCCTGGGTGCCTGCAGTCTGTTGGCTACTGAATCTGCTCTCCTTCTCTCCTGCCTGCAGCTGGACTTCATGCCATGAAGGAGAGTTCCTGAGGCACGAGGCTCGCCACATTGTCCTCCTTAAGACTCTGACAGCGACTGCAAACGCTCAGTGCTGTTCGTTGACACAAACCTCTCTCCATCCGCTCATTGCATCTTAAAACTCCCTGTGAGGTATGTGTCAGGCACTTCTTGTCCCACAGAGAAAATTGGGGTGCCAGGAATCAGCAGATGGCTCGGTAGGTAAAGACACTGTGCAAACCTGATGATCTGAGTTCGATCCCCAGAACCCCCATAAAGATGAAGGAGAGCACCACCTCTGTGAAGTGACCTCTGACCTCAATATGCATACCTTTGCATGCACACACACATCCCTACACACACACACACACACACACACACACACCAATAACAATAATAAATCAATCATTTTCTAAAGAAAAAAAAGAGGAGCTGGAAAGCTAAGAACAAGAACTCCAAGCCAGCATCTCCATGGTCCCTTCCATTCTGGGAGCAATGCCTCAACCCTGTGCCACGAGGCTCGCTGGGGTCCCATCGCACTCCTGCTCTCACCCGTCCCACTCTTCCCTCACAAACTTGACCCTTAAGTCCAGATCGAAGACTGAAGCTTTTTTTTTTTTTTTTTTTGGTTTTTCGAGACAGGGTCTCTTTGTGTAGTTTTGGTTCCTGCCCTGGATCTCTCTCTGTAGACCAGGCTGACCTCAGACTCACAGAGATCCTCCTGGCTCTGCCTTCCAAGTACTGGGATTAAAGGCATGCGCCGCCACCACCGGGTGCTTTTTTTTTTTAAAGAGAGGCTCTCATGTACCCCAGGCTGGCCTGGAATTCACTACATAATTGAGAATGACGTTGAACTGCTGTTGCTCCTGCCTCTGCCTCCTGAGTGCTCCCATCAAGCGGTTTGGGAAGGACTGCGGAGATAGCTCTGTGGGTAAGAACACTTGCTCCTCAGGCTCAAGGACCCAAGTTCAGATTCCACACATTCACACTAAGAGAAAGGAAAAAGCCAGGCGCAGCCATGCACACCTGTAACGCCAGCACTGGAGCTGCCAGGGAGCCACTGACCAGCCAGTCTAGCTGAGAACAGTGATTCCAGGTTCAGTGAGAGACCCTGTGGAAAGAAAGCAGGCAGATAAAGCAACTGAGGAAGGTACGGATATCTGCCTCCGGCCTCTACCTGCACACATATGTGCACACATACATACATATATACCATACGCATGCACACCACATGCACACAGAGTGCAGAAAACTGTACATGCAGTCGGAAACAGGGCTACACATCCCACAAAAGAAGCTACAGGACCTCAAATGCCCCACTCTGCACTAGCCCTGGGGCAGCCAGGGAGGGAAATGACAGAAATTACACACACATTGTTCACTGAGTCCGCAGCAGACAATTCTCCTGGCGTTCATCTGGCCTCACCTTCATGTTCCCCTCCCCTCTGCACTTCTGGTGACCACAGGAATAGACAGGGACCCAGAGGAGCAGCTAGCACCAGCTTCAGAAAGGTCCCACTGCTTCCAGCTTTGGCTCTTTAAGGAGTCCACGCCCTCTGGTCCGACCCACCAACTGCCCACTGTTAAGGCTGAAGTCTAATAAAGAATACAGGGGGTGGGGTGGGGGATGATGGGCTGGAGACAGAGCACCTGCCTAGCATGCATGAGACTCTGGGTTCCATCACCAGCTAACAGAAACACCCAAGGCTCCACCAGTGCCTGCACAGGCAGGTGAGGTGAGGGGTGTGGAAGTCCCTGCCACCCCCACAGTGGGCCTTCAGAAAGGGGGAGGCTGCTGAGTGGAGAGGGTTAAGGAGCCGAGCCAGCAGCCCACACTCCTGGCTGTTTCTATTCTGTGAATTTAAATGCAGTCTGTCACACTGAGTTATGTCACCTGGAGGAAATGCCCAACCCGGCAACGTTTTTAAAGATTATTTTTTAGATCACCTATCACTATCCATTTGAGGAACGATTGTTCAATCTGAAAAAATAAATTCAAAACTGTCCCCATCTAAGCAAGATGGAAAAATAACTTTCCCTATTCTTCCCTTCCCTTTCTTTTCATTTTTTTTTTTAAAGAAAGCTTATTTCTGAAGGACAGATTTGAAAATTCATTTTCACCTTGACATTCTGGCTAGATTTGAGCATGTAAGCTGAATATCAGCCCTTATCATTTGGATAGACAAGTGAATGGACAGGCAGCTGTGTGACCTCAGGCAATTCATTTAACCTCTCTGAGTCTTAATATCAATTGTTAACCTTCGATAACAATACTGACCATAGTCATCAAATGAGATGATGTCCAGGACAGTCCTTGAACATGAGACAGGTGCAAGGTGTCTGTTCCACTCAGCTTTCAATTCCTTAAGGGCAAGGAGCAGCTCTGACCAGTTTTGTCCCGGGGGGGGGGGGCGGGGGGGGGGGAGACGCTCCATACCAGACCTAGAACACAAGAAATGCTTAGTATTGGTGCATATTGGGTAGATGAATACACACATACATGCATGGATGAATGGACAGATGGATAGATGGTGGATAGATGGGTGAGTAGATAAGATGGATGGATAGATAGATGGATGAACAGACGGACAGATGGGTGAGTAGGTGAGATGGATGGATGGATAGAAAGATGAATGGACAGGTGGATAGATGATGGGCAGATGGGTGAGTAGGTGAGATGGATGGATGGATGAATGGATAGATGATGGATAGATGGGTGAGCAGGTAAAATGAATGGCTGGTGTTCCTGGTGTGCTTTCTATTGCTGTGATAAACACCATGACCAAAAGCAACTTGGGGTAAAAAAAAAAATTGTTTCATCTTATAGGTTACAGTCTATCACAAAGGGAAACTAAGGCAGAGACCTGGAGCAGAATCTGAAGCAGGGACCATGAAGGAGTGCTGCGCAGTGGCTCTGCCCAGGCCCAGTAGCCTAGAGACAGTAACACCCATAGTGGGCTGAGCCCTCCTCTCTCAGTTAGCAATCAATAAAATGTCCCACAAACGTGCACACAGGCCAGTCTGACGGAGGCAGTTCTCCATTTGCGGGTCCCTCTTTGAAGGTGGGTCAAGTTAACAATCAAGATTAGCTATCACAGATGGGATTGGTGGATGGATGGATGTCTGGATATCCAGGCAAATGGCTGCATGGTAAAAGATGAATGGAGGCAACCATGTGCAAAAAAGAAAGAAAGAAAGAAAGAAAGGAAGGAAGGAAGGAAGGAAGGAAGGAAGGAAGGAAGGAAGGAAGGAAGAAAGAAAGAAAGAAAGAAAGAAAGAAAGAAAGAAAGAAAGAAAGAAAGAAAGAAAGAAAGAAAGAAAGAAAGAAAGAAAATGGCCAGAAGTAAACAGCTGAGCAGCCCCGATCTGTAGTAGTGTCCTCCGGTTTCCAAAGAGTTAATATTTGCACCGAGGTTCATTTCAAACTTCTACCATAGTGTGGCCACATGCGGTCTTAAGAGTCTAGAGGCCGACATCTGTACCAGGTGGGGGACAGGAGGAAGGCAAGAGAAAAACAAGCCAGAGGAGGAGAGAAGAAAGCAGAAGGAAGGAGCGCCATGAGCGACGGTCTACTAGAGAGGGGAATGAAAATGCCAGAGAACATGTAGTCCACCGTAGGCACAGGGAGCCCCCAGCATCAATGTGGACTAGACCCTGTCCAGATCCTGCCCGCTAGAGCAGACCATCTTTTAAGGACCGGGCTGGGAGAAGCTCCCTAGTGCTAGACAATGATCCCCTATCAGCTTGAAGCATGAGATCCTCTTCTTCACAGGAAATCATACTTGGAAGCACAATGACCATGTCTGCTGACGCTTCTGAGCCTAGACTGCTGGGCACAACCCAGGTGAGCTGCATGGAATACCCTAAAACCCTCCCAGCCACCTTGTAACACAGACATCCACCATGCCCAGCAGGACAATGGGATCGCAGGACCCCTCCACAGAGACTCACCATGCCCAGCTGGACAATGGGCTCACAGCATCCTTCCACAGGAAGTGATTTTTCACTCTGTTTCCCCAACCTAAAATATCCAAAGAAAGAGGTGTTGCACACTTGCCCCTACAGGCCTGGAGCTCAGAAAGGAGAGGGACTTATGGGGCTGACCCTGGTTCTGCCCCAGGCTAGCTGTGCATGCCTAGGAAACCTCTTGCCCACTCTGAACCATGTTTTGCTCACCTTTAAGTCACCCGTGTAGGCAGCAGGCAGGAGGTCTTTGGAAATCAATCAGCTCAAGACACCATGTTACATAGTTTCTAACGACTTCTAGAAGACCAAGTGCATCTATCTGTTTTTGACATTCTATGAGATTCTAATCATTTCTTGAATTAGTTTGAATCTTATAGGAATGGCTTTATTTTAAAAGGGCATTCATTTTGAAAGCTGTTTTTGTTGTTGTTTGTTTGTTTGTTTTTATTTTTAATGCAGTGATGTTAGCTCCTGGATCGTCGTGTCATATCCAATTTTACCAATGTACACGTATTTAAACCCACTCTTGTGGCGAAGAAAAACAAAAGCAAGCCATGCACCTGGCTGACTGTTTCTCTGGGGCTCCAATCCCTTTAAGAAGATAAAACTCAAAATCAGAGTTTTCTCCCTGGAGAAAAATGACATTCAGCCGCTTCTGCTCTAATGGGAGGGCGGGGTTGTGAGCCTAGGAGCCAGGACCACACCTGTCACTAAGGCTGCAGGCAATTCTTCAAGAGCCACCTTCTGAGTTCTTGGTCAGTGCAGAAAATAGCCAGCAGCCACCCAGACACTCCCCGGACCGGAGAGTGAAGAATGAACTGGACAAACAGATCTCTTGATGAAATACAAGCAATTGCAATTAAGCTAAAAGTCCTATCAAATGCAGCCTGTCACTCAGGAGCCTGACACTTAATTGAATTTCTTTTTCCACTGCACGGCTCCTTTTCCCTGAGAAACAGGTTCATTCACCCCAAGATCAAGTTTCTCTACCCCAGAAACCAATGATAGTCAATCAACTAATTGACACCGAGAAGGATTTCTTTTTTTTTTTTTTTAAGTTCCCCCAATAACATTAAGAATTAAATTTTATGATGCTTGTGCCTGGTGCTCATCAGTCCGTGCTTAACCCCCTCTCTTCCTCAGGGTACGTGGGAGCCAGTGGGAGCCAACGGGGATCCATCCGACCTAAATTCAAGACAAGTTCCAACTTTACCCTGAAGCATCTTAACTCTAGTTTGTTTATTTGCTTGATGTTTGTTTGTTCTAGCTATAATGTAAGAGGAAGGCTTCAAAGGCAGCATCTAGCTCTCTAGTTTTTTTTGTTTGTTTGTTTGTTTTTTGTTTTTTTCCTTTTTAATTCGGAGCTGAGGACCGAACCCAGGGCCTTGCGCTTGCTAGGCAAGCACTCTACCACTGAGCTAAATCCCCAACCCTGCTCTCTATGTTTTATAAACCAGTGCGACAGCGTGGTCTCTGTGACTCCTGCTCCGGCCAGCACATGCCTGATTTCCCATGTAGCCTGAATTGAAGATGCTGCCGCAGGATCACAACCCACATTCCCTGGGCAGATCCCATGCACACATTCACAGGAGCTCACAGCTGCACACCCCCTCATGCTCACTTGGCCCCACGTGTACACCGCACCGCACCCAGGTGTACATGCTTTGACACACACCCTCATACATGCACATGAAATGCACATGCACACATGTGCACACAGTTACACATGCCCTCATAGAAAGTCCCTCACATATACATCCTCCTGAAATACACACACACCCACACCCACACCCACACACACACACACACAGATATGTACCCAGGGAGAGAGCAGGTGCTCTAAAGCTGTGGGCACACCTGTCTCCTCACTCTGTGGCCCCTGACTGCCTCCCATGAGGCATCACACACGCGTGTACATGATCTATGCTCCACACCCCAGGACCTCTCTCCTCTGCTGTCATATATGCCTGATCCCAGAAGGTTTCCCAGTCTTGGGAAAGGACTAGCTAGGTGGCCTTGAGTACCTCCAGCAACCTGTCCAGGAGCCATCAGGACCTTCTAGGACTGTGTCCTGAAGGTCCTCTCATGTACCTAGGGTTCCCAAGTGCATCCCTGTCCTGGGCTCCATAGGAGGGATCATAGAGAACCAGGTGGACACTGTCCCGACACTTTCATTCCGGGCAGTCCCCTGCCCCAGACAGGTCTGCTCAGCTCAGACTCTCTAGAAGGTAGTAAGAACATGTTTGTGACATCGTGGTCCAGGTGTCTGTGGATGAGTCCTTACAATCCCTGGTGGAGACTTGGTATAAACAGGAACAGGGAAGCAGGGCTTGCTCCCGCTGGCTGACAAATGTGGGCTGCTCACTTAACCTCAGGAGCCTCTGCAAATTGGGGCCAATGGCTTCCATTGGCCGGGCACTGGCGAGGCAGGCAGGGTTGTCTGTCATATAGGTTACGAGCCGACCCCAGCTCTCCATGTCTGCCTGCTTAGCAGAACCTTCAGGATCTCCAGGGAGCTGGAGGCCTGAATGCCCGTGAGGAATCAGGGCTCCAGGGAGAATGGGGGTTGGGAGCTGCCTCCAATGCTCTCCAGCAAAGGAGGCAGGGAGTGAGCTTGGGGAGTGGGTGGAGGGGGTAGAAGCTGAGGTTGGGGCCAGCAGGGAGGGACAGGACCACTTAGTGGCCCCCGTGATGGGCTCCCTCCCCCATCCCCCTAGGGCTGCTTTCAGGGCAGCGGGTGCAGGGGTGGCTTTCTCCACGGGTCTGCAAGCTAGGCCAGGGTGGTGGGGGCCAGGAGTGGGTACATTTGAAGCAGAGCGGATGCTCTCTGCAGCTGATATCTTCTGTTTAGCTCGTCCCCCTGTCTCTGTTTTCATGTTTTCCTCTCTCACGCTGGCTGTGTGGAGCACATCTCTCAGAAAAATACTTGCTTTTGAAAGTTGTTGCCATAACAACCACTTCATTACACCGCAGGCCCAGTATCTCAGAAATGCAGAATCTTTCCTTAAAAGCGTGCGCTGCACATCAAAGGGGAATGGGAGCTCATTATTTTTACATTATTTTGCAGGCAAATAGATATTTTCCAATACACATTTCTTTTCTAAGTTGATTTTCTTGTTCAGTGGAAATGCACATTTCTCTCTTAACGCTTTCCTGCCTGCAGGGCTCAGGGCCTGGAATCCCCACTTCTCAGAGCAGGAGGGAGAAAGCATTTCTTTGCGGGGCCTGCCATCCCTCGGCCCTCCATGCTGCAGCTTGTGGAAAGCGGTCCGCTCTAATTCACAATTTGCTACGCCCAGAAATTCTAGAAAAGATAGGCCTTGGCAGTTTTGCATCCATCAGCCTTCCCCGGCCTGGCACTGTCCAAGGCAAGCTTTCAAAACCAGTGCAGCTAATGACTGACGGAGCCAGATTTAAGTCAGCCCGGCGAGCAAACAGAACCATGCGGGGATGGAGACAGGCCTGGGATTTTGTCTTATGAAGGAGAGGGTGGCCTGAGTCTCGCAGTTGCCTCTAAGAGATGCCCTACCTCATTCAACTCTCACTCGGTGTTCCCCCAGTCCTCGCTGAGTGGATGGTGAGGGCGCTGCAAACATTCTGCAAGAAGGGACTGACGCTGTCATTCATTATAGATAGACAAGGATCCCACGGTGCAAAGAACTTAAATGATGCGAAGGTTGGTCATGGTCTGGGGACAGGGCTTCCCAGAACTGTAAAATCCTAATTAACATCTTCAGCTTCTTATTAAGTATGATATGGTTATTTAAAATGCAGAAGGGGACTGCTGAGATGGCTCAGTGGTTAAGAGCACTGCATTTTCTTGCAGAGGACCCAGGTTCTGCTCCCAGCATACACGTGGCCGTGGACAACTGTCTGTAGCTCCAGTTCCCATGCCCTCTTCTGGCCTCTACTGGTACTGCATGCATATTTGTGCATATACATACAAGTAGGTAAAACACCCATACACATAAAATAAAAAGATGAATAAATCTTAAAAAAAAAAAAAAAGGCCAGGACCCCCCCCAAGCTTCCCCTGTCTCTGTTTGCTCACACTAGGATTGCAGCTGTTCACTGCTGCCCTTGGCTTTCTCGTGTGGGTGCTGGGGTCAAACTTAGGTGTTCACATTTGCTCAGCAAGCACCGACTGAGGCATCTCCCCAGCCCCAGAGCAGCTGGTTTTCCATGAGAAATTATCATGTGAGCTGAAAACTCCTAGGGCCCTGCTAGTGCCCTAAAATGCAGTTATTGCTCTAAGTGATTTGCCAGGGGCGCTACAGACATTGAGTGGGAATTGAACCCAGAACCTTAGGGTCCCCAAACTCCTGCCATTGTTAGGAACCTCTCCCAGATAGGCTCACTAGACAGCCAATCACTGAACTAGGCCGAAGAGGGATAGAGAGCCCCGAGATCCAATAGTGAATGCTCCCAGCAGGCTGTGTTTGCCTCTTAACTATCTTACAATCCCAATCTCATCATCAGGCTCTCAGCTGTGCCTTCCTGCCAGCAGCCACGCCAGATCGTCTTTTAATTTTAATTCCCCCTCACATGCAAAACAAGAGAAAATGGCTACAAGTGAGGGGTAGTCAGTTCGTGTGTTTCAAAATAGCGTCCCCGCTGTGGCTTGCTTCCTGAGCCCAGGCTGTGAACTTGGGTTTGGAGGATTTCTCCAGCTCGCGTTGAGGGTCTGAGTCTGGCCAGCCAGCTGGGCCTGGGAGCCCAGCAGACAAAGCGGGCAGGAGCAACACAAAAGGCCCTGGCCGCTTGTCCTTCAGCAGAAAGGACTGCTCAAGTGTCGCTCACAAGGGGCTGGACTCTCTGCCCACAGCAGAGCTGGCGGCCGGTGGCCCAGCTTTGGTGTCGGTCTCCACCCTCCTGGGAAATCCCCCTTCACCTCCCAAGTCCCACGGCAGGTGCTGTACTGACCACAAGCTGGGCCTCCTGCAGATCCTGAAAACACTGGGCAAGAGTGAGACAGACCCCAGAAGTCCCTGCCCCCCACCATGCACAGTCCCCCAAGAGGCGCGGGTCTGGTGGTCCAGTCCCATCAAGTCCTCAGTCGTGGGCAGCCAGCTCTCCATCAGAACACTCACTGAATGAACTAGACATGCCTTGCTCTCCACATTCTTGTTTTGTTTTTTAATGAAAGAAAAAAACCTCGGGTACAACTTACAGCTCAGAGGTAGAACTGATATCTGTCAAGCACGATGTCCTCCTGAATTCATTCCCCAACACTGAAGAAAGACAAAATCAAAGGCCAAATCTTGTCAGCTCTCCACTGTTCTCTTAGAAGAAGCTGATTCTTCACTCTGTTAACCAACTTCTGTATTTTTTAAGGGCTTCTTGTAGGCTGGGCTAGCCTGGGACTTGCCTATAAACAAGGCTGGCTTTGAATTTTTCATCATCTCCTGAGTGTTGTGATTTAGGGGTGCAACCCTGCACCCTGTTTTCCCCTCTCAGATATCTACACTCAAGGTCTGCTGCCTGGCTTTTCTTCCAAACCAGTTTTTAACACTTTCCCAGCTCCTTTACTAAAAATATATTTGATATCTGTTCAGAAAATAATGAATGACTCTTTCCCACTGAAGTTCCTACCATCGGGCGGTGAGCACCCCATCTTCCCAGGTTTCACACCCCTGATTATGGCTCAGAACAACCATCCTTCTGCTGTTTTCTGGTACTTTCCAATGCAGCTCAGTGCCTGTGCTGTAAAAAGCCACTTCAGCCTGGGCCCACTGCTTACATTTGGGGACTATGTCCCTCTAATGGATGCACACGTGTCTATTGTGAGGACTGACATAAAAGTCACCATGGAGACATAGCCACAATGGCTAATTAGACAAAAGAGAGCATCTCTCAAGCCTTGACAGGCAGCATGGATGCAATAAATGTACATCATATTAGTCAATCATATGCCTCGCCATCTCTCTCTCTCTCTCTTGAAACATCCAGAGATGGTCCCTGGCAACATGACCTTTTATGGAGGCAGACTATTAACCCACTGGCCAGACCCTTCCAGATCCTCAACCACAAGCTTTGTTTGGATCCTGGCACACACCCCCAAGGCAGCTGGGGATGTGAGGGCACTACTGATGTAGTTCAGTTGGTAGAGTGCTTGCCTAGCATGCACCAGACTCTGGGCTGGATCTCCAAAACCAGAATTTAGTACAACAGAGTGGTGGAGCATGCAGGAAAACCGAGGAGTTCAAGGTCATCCTCAGCTACACACGGATTTTGAAGCCATCCTGATGAGAGTTGGGAGTTACTGGCCACGGGGGCACTTGTCCACTGCCAGCATTCCCATCTGCAGGCTAGGCTGCCTACTCTGGCCCCTCCTGCCTCCCCTCATGCAATACTAAGGACACCAGGCAAGCTCCAGGCTCTTTGGTCCTTATCCTGTTCCTCCATCACACCAGCCTGGCTCAGCCATCAGCCGCCCCATGAGCAACACCTAGCACCTATATTAATTGGTTTGGGGGTGTAAGGCAGGGCTTTTCTTGTTGGGTGCATGCCTGAGAAGGCTGGGGCAAAGGGTCCTAATGACCCACACTCTAGAGAGACCCTTTCCTCCGACCAGGGAAACAGAACCCTGATGTAACACGTTTACCAGATCTCAGAGGTGAGAAGGAAGAAACTGCAATCCCTCCAGAGACCATGAAGGGTCTGTGGTGATCGGTGCGGCTATCCATGCCACGGGAGCTACAATCACTTGGACAGCAAGCTTCCAGGCACAGCTGGATTAGGTTAACTGAGGCAGGAGGAAAGTGTGTGCCATCCCCTGGGCTCGAAGAGAAAGCTAGCTGAGCACAAGCATGCATGCTGGCTGCTTCCTGAATGTGAACACTTCAGGCTCCCGTTGCTTCGACTTCTCACCGTGATGGACTGCACCCTTGAACTGTGAGCTCAGATAAACACTCTCTCCCTTGGATTGCTTTTGCTGGAGTATTTTATCACAGCAAAGGGAAAAGCAACAGACACGATCCCAGTAGTTCCTGCCCCCCCTGCCCCCCCCCACCATGGTCTTCGTCCTACCTTGACCCTGAGCTGAAGGGAAAATGTCCAGAACACAGAATGGAACCCTTAAACTATCATCACACCTGTCTCAGACACTCTAAGAAAGTGTTCAAAAGGCACACACGCTGGGGTGAGGGTCGAGGCTGGGGTGAGGGTTGAGGCTGGACGGATGGCATAGCCAGAAACAGTTGTCGAGATGGAGACAACGTTGCATACTAACCACAAACGTGTGCTAGAAACGTCACGCGGTTGCTGGAGTTGCTTCCTTGGCATGAACAAAGCCTTGGGTTTGAGCCCTAGCAGCAAATAAAACTAGGCACAGTGTAATCCCAACACTCGGGGGCTGAGTGGGTGGTGTAAGCAGCAAGATCAGAATTCTAGATCATTCTCCTTACATAGTTTGCATGAGCCCAGCCTCCACGAAAGAAAACAGACAAGAACATTACCTGTGAATGTAAGCGTGGAATGGAACTACTGGAAGTGGAATCCTGTTTAGAGAAATCACAGCTGCTGAGACAGAAAGACAGGCCCACAATGAGAGGAAGCTCCGACGCGGATAAGAGCTAAGACGCTGCGGTAGCAGGAATTGGGCGTACCACTGTAATGGCTGGTGTTAGCTGTCAGCTTGATAAGAACCACCCAGGAGAAGGGGCTAGGGAATGCCTGTGCAGAACTGTTTTGTTTGTGTTTATTTGGGTGGGGAGACTAGCCCACTGTGGGCAGCACCTTTCCCTGGCTCAGACCCTGGACTGTGGAAACGAGGATAGGAGCTGAGAGACATGCATGCTTTGCTTCGTTCTCTGCTTCCTGGTGTGGGTGTGATTGCCATGACGGACTTGAACTTTAAAGTGTGAGCCAGAATTAACCTTTCTCCCTGAACTGTCAGAGTATTTTATCACAGCAACAAGGAAAAAAAGGAAGGAGGCTGAGGCAGACTTGTGAGGCTAGCCTAGGCTACATAGCCAAACCTGTCTCAAAAATCTAAAATTAAAACTCCTATGTTTCTCTGGGCTGGTAAGGTTGCTCAGCAAGGGCTGGAGAGATGGCTCAGTGGTTAAGAGCACTGGCTGCTCTTCCAGAGGTCCTGGGTTCAATTCCCAGCACCCACATGGCAGCTCACAACTGTCTGTAACTCCTGTTCCAGGGGATCTGGCACCCTCACACAGACATACATGTAGGCAAAACACCAATGCACATAAAATAAAAATACAATAAATCTTTAAAAATAAAAAAGACGGCTCAGCAGATGCTGCCAAGCCTGATGACCTGAGTTTGATCCCTGGAACCCACACAATGGAAGGAGAGAACTGAATCTCAAAAGCTGTCTTCTGACCGCTACACACATACCACGACATGTGTCCACACACAGCCACACAAAATAAAAACAAATTAAATAAATGTTTAAAAAATATGATTCTCGCCAGGCAGTGGTGGCGCAAGCCTTTAGTCCCAGCACTCGAGAGACAGAGGCAGGTGGATCTCTGTGAGTTCGAGGCCAGCCTTGTCTACAGAGCGAGATTCAGGAAAGGTGCAAAGCTACACAGAGAAACCCTGTCTCGAAAAAATCAAATATATATATATATATGATTCTCAAAGAAACTCAAATAAAAGCCATGCTGAATACTCACATGCCTATTAGAATGATTTTTTTTCGAGGACAAGGTCTTGCTATAAGGCGCAAGCTGCTCTTTAATGTGTGAGAGTGCTTCCTGCCTCAGCCTCCTGAGTCGCTGAGACCACAGCCCATGCCACTGCACTCTCCAATACAATGGCAGGTGCTGACAAGGACTCGGAGCATCTGGAGGACTCATCTGTGCATTGCTGGGGATTCAGGTGTCACAGCTGCTAGGAAAGCGGCTTGGCAGCTTCTTAGAAAATTTGACCATCCACCCCACCAGCTTGCAGCCCCACCCCTGAATACCCACTCAGGAGGAAAGAAAACTCATGCCCACACAAGACTCTGAAGGCAACTGTTATAGCAGCTTATTCTCGCCTCAGACTGGGCAATAACCTTTACCCGGGGACTGTACCCGCTAACCACAGCACATCTATACTACATATGGGCTCCACCACCACCAGGCCTGAAACCAGGGCATGCAATGCGAATGCATCTCAAATGCAAAAGTCAAACTTACAAGGGCAATCTTCTCTATGAAAGACGTGGTTTTCCAGAAAAGGCAAAACTCCAGGTACTAAAAACTGATGAGTGGCAGCCAAAGTCCAGGTGTGGGAGGAGCCCAAAGGACTCAGCACAAAATCCAAAAGAACGTCCACACACCATGGGGCTGGGGCTGGAGGAGAGAGCCTTTGTGAGTTTTGAAAGAAGAAAATGATCACCAACACTCACAGACAAAGCTGGACACAGGACTGGAGAGATGCCTCAGCAGTTAAGAGCACTGACTACTCTTCCAGAAGAAGAGTATGGTTCAAGTCCCATAGCCCATGTCAGTGGCTCACCATTATCCAGTTCCAGGAGATCTGCTGCCCTCTTCTGGCCATTGCAGGCATTGCGCACACAGTGTGCACAGCCATGCATGCAGACAAAACACCAACACACATTTTAAGAAGGGGAGGAGGGAAGGATGGGGGGGAGAAAAAGTGGACACAGCAGCATGTGACTGTGACCCTAGCACTGGGAAGGTAGAGATGGGAGTTTCCTTAATGTTCACTGGCCAGTCAGTCTAGCCAAATCAGAAAGCTCCAGAGAGAAACCCTGAGTTAAACAATAAGGTGAAAGGGATAGAGAGATAGCTCATGGGTAAGAGTGCATCACTTG
This sequence comes from Peromyscus maniculatus bairdii, assembly GCF_049852395.1. Lineage (NCBI taxonomy): Eukaryota > Metazoa > Chordata > Mammalia > Rodentia > Cricetidae > Peromyscus > Peromyscus maniculatus. Next base: position 144,448,563 of record NC_134855.1, read on the forward strand.
CAGAGGACCTGACCTCAGTTCCTAGTGCCCAGGTCTGCATCTCACAACCACCTGTAACCTCATCTCTAGGGCATTCAGCCTGCACTCAATCACACACACACACACACACACACACACACACACACACACACTGAAAACCCCTTGGGGGCTTCCATCCTGAGCTGGGACTATACTCTCCTGTGGCGAGAAAGTGGTGGAAAATGGTCAGGTTTAGAAAATAATCTGCAAAATTGTATTTGCTTGTCTGGGGATCTTCACACTCCTAGAGGGATCTGCTTGGGAGCAAGAATCTTTTACTTACGCTGAGCCTTTCACGTTCAGTGAAATGATGCAATAATGGTCTTAAGTGCATCACCAATGGTGATGAACAGTGGTTCATGTTCAATTTCAGCCTGCTCTCATCTTGGGGATAATCAGTAGCCAGAAAATGTAACCTCTGATGTGGTAACTGCCCCTCCTGCTGTCCTGTCCAGGTGCCAACGCTTAGCTCTGCAGCGTCAGATGGCCGGCAGGCAGCATCTTCAGGCAACTCAAAGTAGGCACCAGTGTGGGGGTCCTCTTTCCTCTGGCCAGCCAGCAATGTCTTCCAACACTCCAGTACCCCTGGCTCTAGCCTGGCTCTAGCCTGGCTCAAGTCTAAGGCCGGTGCTCCAGCAATTAGGGGCTTCCAACGTTACCACAGCAACATGCTGCACGTGTCTAGAGCCCTGTATGGGGAGCTCTCCACTCCATGTGAGGACAGGATGTATCTCACCACTGAGCCTGGCCACAGGAAGAGGCGTGTGGAAAGTTAATGTACCCATGTAGGCAGGAAGACCTCCTGCCTTCCAAACGAGGCTGAAGGGCCAAGGGAGGGTACCAAGTCTCCATTCTGTTTTGTGAAGACGCCTTTGATAAGCCGGCAAAATGGCTCAGTGAATAAAGGCAACTGCCGCCAAGCCTAACGACCTAAGTTCAATCCCTAGGATCGACACGGCAGGAGAGGACAGACTCTCGAACATTGCCCTCTGGCCTGCCCACGTGTGCCATGACATACGTGTGTTCACGGGTACATGCACATAAATAAATGACCTTCTAATGCTTCTGGAGAGGCCTCTAGACCTTGGTGTCTGCTGTCTGCCTCGCTGCTGTTGTGAACATTAACCGAGAAGGTAGAGTTCATTTGCAAGGCTGGGGAGTGGGGCAGGAGTAGGCAGGCTTGAGCGATGGTGCCATCTCCACCCTGCTTACTGTGTGGCCTTGGGAAAGTGCCTGAGCCTCTCTGTTCCTCCGGTGGGAATGACTGTCAACTTCACACCACCAGGGGAAGAAGAAACGTGGCCACGGTTGGCCAAGTGTCTAACACTGCGCTTTATCCTTAGAAAGCCCCAGTCCACCTTGGGCCCTGACACTAACTTCATGAACATTCCTTTGCCAGTCCCACGAAGAGGAAGCAAAGCTGAGGGGCTGGGGGGGGGGGCTCCAGGATGCCTTGTGCCTATAGGGCATCAGACCAGCTGCATCCCCGGGTTAGATCTAGGGTGCTTGCACATGCCTATCTGGGACCACTGGGGGCTGACATCCCCCAGATTGGACCACGGTGGCCTCACACATCACCAGATCAGACCACTGGGGAAGGAAACAAGAAGTTTGTTCTCAGTGGGGTCTGGACTACAGGAGTGAAAGTCACTAGATTTCCGAGGAAGGGATGGTGCATGGATGAGGCAGTCCCTGAGAGAACACTGAAGTGACCAAAAGAAAATGAAAGCCCAGAAAGCTGAAGGTGCCACCCAGATGCCCCACCCTTCATGAATGTCCCTGAGCAACAAAACTGGAGAGATCAGATGGCCTGGGCCAGATGGGATGTGGTTGCTATGGGACAAAGCCACACCTAGCAACAGCTCCCCAGGTCCAGGTCTGGTACCCTGCCTCCCCAGCACGGGCTCCCAATCACACACCTGTACAGTTGGGCAGAGATCTCACAGCTTTGCCACGCGCTGCCCCAGATGCTCCAGGGAGCGGATGCAGAGCTCTGTTTTTGTGTCACGCCTGTGGCCACAGCTGAGTTAAAGAGAATGTTCACAGTCATTGCGCTCAGAAACCACACACAAGTTCTATCTGCTGGGGTTTCGGAATGAATTAGGGTTCAACTCTCTTCTCCATCTAATCGCATGTCTGCGCAGGGTAACCTTTTGAAGTGAGTCTAATAATTAGTCATCATGGCCTAGTTAAAGAGAACAATATGTTCTCCAGTTGCACTCTGTTTCCAGCGAGAGATGGCCACCAAACCATGGCTTTCACCCTGCTTAGAGGATGCCTTTCAGCTGGTCCTGCATCTGCCCAGTGGATACCCAGGTTCGTTCTTTAAACAGCTGTGCTGTTACCTAGATGCACCCCCCTCAACTCTGCCACATCCCATTCACTCTCCCACTCTGTGGGCTGATCACCATGATGCTTCCAGTGCACCATGACTCCAAGTCCTCTTTACAATACAGACATTTTGCCCCAGTTTGCTATCCTGAAGGGCCCCAGCCCCCACCTGCCATCCAGCTCCAGCCACTGTCCACTTTTTCCAGCTCCAGCCACTGTCCATGTTCTCCTGCTCCAGCCACTGTGCACGTTCTCCAGCTCCAGCCACTGTCCACTTTCCCCTGCTCCAGCCACTGTCCACATTCTCCTGCTCCAGCCACTGTCCACGTTCTCCTGCTCCAGCCACTGTCCACTTTCTCCTGCTCCAGCCACTGTCCACGTTCTCCTGCTCCAGCCACTGTCCACGTTCTCCTGCTCCAGCCACTGTCCACTTTCTCCTGCTCCAGCCACTGTCCACGTTCTCCTGCTCCAGCCACTGTCCACGTTCTCCAGCTCCAGCCACTGTCCACTTTCCCCTGCTCCAGCCACTGTCCACATTCTCCTGCTCCAGCCACTGTCCACGTTCTCCTGCTCCAGCCACTGTCCACTTTCTCCTGCTCCAGCCACTGTCCACTTTCTCCTGCTCCAGCCACTGTCCACGTTCTCCTGCTCCAGCCACTGTCCACATTCTCCTGCTCCAGCCACTGTCCACGTTCTCCTGCTCCAGCCACTGTCCACGTTCTCCTGCTCCAGCCACGCTTACTACTTGCACTTTCCTGCACAGAGTAAGCTCACTCCTATCTCAGGGCCTTTGCACATGAGATTTTCATGCCTAAAACACCCTGAGTGCCTGCCTAGTGGCTCTCAGTCCAAGCATAACTCCCTGGGGGAGGACTTTGAGTCACACAGCTCCTGTAGCAAGTAGCACCCTTCAAGGCAGCTGCTGTAAATTGTAATTTCATATTAAATGAATCTTTGCTATTCTACGGCTCCTAGACACACAAAAATGTGGGCTTGAGAAGGGCAGGGATGCTGCATCTTGTCTGCCACAGCTGGAAAGGATACAGAGGGGTTAGTGGGGTTCTGGAGATGACTCAGTCAATAAAGTGCTCGCCAGGCAAACATGACCACCCACATAAAAAGCCAAGCGTGGTGATGAATGTCTGTCTCTGATGTTTCAGGGACAGAGACAGGAGGACCCCTATAGCTCATTGGCCATCCAGCCTAGCCAAACTGGTGAGCCTAGGTTCAGTTAGACCCTGTCTCAAAAGATAAGGTGGAAAGGGATAGAAGACATCTGACCTCAGTCTCTGGCCTCCTCACTCACATGCCCCCTCCCCACACGTGTGTGTGTGTGTGTGTGTGTGTGTGTGTGTCTGTGTCTGTGTGTATGTATATGTATATATATATATGTATGTATGTATATATAGACGCCTACATATCCCCTCCCACATACATAAGAAGGAATTGCTTTATATGAGATGGAAGGATAAGAAAATGCTTTAAAACAAAAACCTCTGGTACTTAGCCAAAAACAAAGTGGCCACAATATAAGACGAACCTCCAGCTGTCCATCACACTTAACTGTTTGCCACATACACACAGGGACCACTGACCGACTCGGGCCCTGGGGATTCAGCTCCCTTCTCCTCCCCTCCCCCATGGAGCACCATTTTCCAAGCTGTCAAGACTTTGCTATCCAAATCCTCAAGCTGCCCACTCACACCTTCCAAAACACTGAATTCAGCCCCTGCCCCCACCCCCACCCCCAAAACCATTCTACAAACTGCCCAATGCCCAGGTAATCTTGAGGGGAGGTGTGTCCTAGACCTCAGTCTGAGGATCCTTAAACATCTCTCCCACTGAATGAATCCCTCCCTATCTGTCTGATCTCCAGCCCAACAACAGAGGACACCTGACAACGGAGGCCAGGGCGGTGCTGCCCTCTCGTGGTGCATCGCTGCATAGCAGCAGCGACTTCCCAAATTGAGGCCAGCCGCAAGCACCGCCTACCGGCTAGTGATGTCCGCGTCTGCGAGGGTGCCCAGACCACCTTGCTTTAGTCTTGGACGCTGGATGACTTTTTCTTCATGAACAGAGCATAATCAGCGTTTTCCACATTTCAGATCTCCGAGTACCACCATCTTCTCGCTCCTCTCATTTCTGTGCCACCTTGATTAAACGTATTTATGAAAAGAATTTGCTGTAAAAGAGAACCTGGAGGGTGTGCGGTTCAGCTGTAGGGCGCTCCCCCAGCGAGCACAGTGGCCTCAGTTTGAGCTCCATCACCGCAGAAACAATAACAAAAAATAGCAACCTGAGTTCCCACTCAGGTTGTACATGGGAAAGGACCGATTGCATTTGCCATAATGGAGGAGGGAGAAACGGAGAAGGGGCAGAGGTGGGGTACGAAACTAAAAACGCAGTCAACACTATGAACATTTACGAACAAGCCGGTGAGACGGCTCATCGTTCCCGGCACCAGGCCTAACAACCTGACTTCAATCTCGGTGGAAAGGGAGAAGAGAGACTTCACACACTAAACAAACAAATAATTGAAAGCAACTCTGAAGATTTAAACATAGATATTCCCATGTTGCAAACAAAAATGAACACTGGCTTCCTGGGTTCAAAGTGATGAACACTGATAAGGCTCTGGGTCACAAAAGCACCTCAGGATCACCCAGAAGGCATTGCCTGCGTGGCCACATTATCTAAAACGCAATAGAGGCAGAAATGTCAACCAAAAAGGTAAACAAAACGAACAATCACTTGGAAATTTATTTCCTAATCACTCACATCAAATAAAGGAAACAAGTGGCAATTATAGGCTATTCAGAACATAATAGACGCTGAAACTCCAGGAGAGGAAGTTGGGGAATGTAACCAAAACATTCGTTCCCCTTGTTCTATGTGGTTTGTCATTAGACAAGGAAGAATGGAAACAAATGAAGTATCTAAGCCCAGAGAGAAAACAAGCAATGAGATAAACCCGAGAGCAAAACAAAGGTGAAATCCATGGGTAGAACACACAAGAATCCGAGTGGACCAGCCTCACATGTAGCTCCTTGTAAACAGTTGTGAGGGCCCCAGGTTAGTGGGAACCCATTCAAAGCAGCAGTTCAGAGAGAAGGGGAGAGGGGGAGGAGGAGGGGGAGGAGGAGGGGGAGGAGAGAGGGAGACTACAACACACATACAGCACGAGAAAGCGAAGGTGGTTTAGTACCAGGCATAGAGTGGGGTTTTGATGAATAGGGGGGTGCGGAGACGGCACACAGTGGGAGTCAAGAGTGCATGCTGCTCTTGCAGAGGACCCAGTGGTTCCCTGTACCGGTGTCTGGTGGATCACGACTGCATAGAACTCCAAAGGACCCCGGGCTCTCTTCTGCACCTCCAGGGGCATCCGTACTCACACAGGCACAGACACCCACACATACACATAATCAAAAACCAAATAAATTGGGAGTGTGAGAAATAAATCATTATAGTCCACTGTCAATATGAGGTGTACTTAGCGGTCATCAGACCCACGGGTGAGCAGGAGGCACTCTCCCCTGACTGACAGCTGGTGCCTGCTTGTCTCAGAACTGTGAGAGCTGAAAAGTTATAGGAAGTGTGCTATGTGACTGAGCCGATAGTTAGAAAAAGGGATGTGTACAGAATCTTCACCCCGGGTGGGGGCCTAGGCAACATCTACCCGATTCCTCCTAAGGTTGCAATGACAAACCAAAGTTCAGTTCGCCAGGGGGAACCAAGAGTTTACTAATGTTACTTACAGAGTGGGGGTAGGGGGTTGAGGGTAGGACAGGCTGTCAGGGTGTTATGGGTAGGAGTATGGGCAACCGTAAAGCACCCACATAGGTATGGGCAACCGTAAAGCACCCACACAGGATGACAAGTTCTTCGTGTCTGTATAAATGGTGTGCCTTCACCGACCCCTTCCTGATGCACAGGTTTTCAGTTCTGGAAAGCTGTTTCTGCACAGGCTGCAGCCTTCCCCTCTCTGCGCCTAAGTTACCAACTGTCCGTGGCATCTCTTGGAAGGAGATGCAGGTCAGAGAGCAGAGCAGATCTCATTTGCATTATGGATCCTATCTATGTGGACAGGCCTGAGAAGCACTATCCAGACAGGTGTGTGTACATCCTTCTCTCTGCCCAGGTTACCATGGTGAGCGACCTCTCAGGTCCCAGGCTCAGAGAAGAGGCTGGGAGCAGGCTGCAGGCTGGAGGACCACTCAAGACATCTTTCAGAAGCACAAGCACTCTGATCTCCCTTTGTCACTAATGGACTTAACATCTGCCTGCTGTGCTAATGTGTGTTTGGCCATTAAACACCCTCAGAGCCTGCATCCTGTGATGTGGTTTCCAGGGTAGATGAAATGCTGCCATTGTTGTCTCCACATGTGGCCTTTCAGGGGTCTGAAAACTGCAGCCTGGGTCCCCATCATGAAAAGGCACCTTCTGGGTTGTGTGGAGCAAGAGCCAATGCAGCTGCTGGTTCCCTGAAGGGCTAGTGCCATGGCTCCTCCCTGAACTGGGCCGTAGGCTCCATGGACAGGGCATCTGTCACAAAAATGGTAGCACGTCACACTTTACCAAAGAGACATTCTGAGCAGAGCAGACCAGAACTTTCTGCAGAGTTTCCCTACTTCCTTGCCACAGGGAATGCTAGAACTCTACCTGAGGCACGGTCCTGCCCAACCTCAAAAAGCCCCACATGCCAGGCGGTGGTGGCCCATGCCTTTAATCCCAGCACTGGGAGGCAGAGCCAGGTGGATCTCTGTGAGTTTGAAAGGCGCAAAGCTACAAAGAAAAACCCTGTCTCGAAAAACCAAAAACAAACAAACAAACAAACAAAAAAAGCGCCGCACTCTGAGCCAGGACCTGGGTTTTCTCCCTAGCAGAGGTGAGAGTATGTTCTGTGTTTAGAGAAAAAATATGTACTGGGGCAACGAGACTGGGAAAGTCCTCGGGACTGTGGACAAAGTTCTGTTCTTCTTCTGGGCTTGGTACCTGCAAGTGTCCTATCTCCTAGACCCTTGAAGTTAGCATACTTTGAACAATGAAAGGTCAGTGGGAGTGGTATTTATCATTCCCTGGTGGCAACTTAAAAAGCCAGGGCAAGGGACTAGGAAGATGGCTCAGTGAGTAAGAACACTTGTTGCTCAAGCATGAGGACCTGAGTTTGAATCCCCAGCACCCATGTAGAAAGCCAAGTGTGACCATACACAAAACCGTAACTCCAGCACTGTGGGGGACAGAGATGGGAGGATCTCTGGGGCAGGCTGGGTACCAGCCTAGCTCTGGGTTCAGTGAGAGATCTGTCTTGAAGGAATATGGCAGAGCATTGCAGGGCAAACTCCCAATGCTTCCTTGAGCCTCTGCACCTGCTCACACACACATGCACACATCACACACATATAAAACACAATGCGCACGCATGCGCGAGTGCATGGTTCACCACTTGCCCCTTCTCTTTTTAGATGGAAGCATGAACTGCTCCAGAGGCTCCACTAGCTAAGGCCCTCTTGATAGCCACAAGCAGATCCCCCTTGAAGCCCTATCCCATGTACCTTCCACAGCAGGGCACAGTGCTTTTCCACTGCATGGCACGGTGCTTTACCTACTACTGTAAGCCCCTGAACTTACTACAGCCTGGCCCTGCCTGTCCTGGTGGTACCCACAAGGACAAGGAAGGGGTACAGCTGTGAAAGCTACCTTCTCTGGATGCCTGTGTCGAAGCCTGGGTTTCCACTCCCATGTCTTTCTACGAGGCCAGTAGAAGTCATGTTGCTGTGCCCTCCACCCATAAGAGGCCAAGACAGGTCACCATGCTCAACCGCACGTCAGCTCTAACAGTGGAGCCAGAGCCAGTGATGTCAAGACCCTGGAGGAGCCGAGCGCCAGGACCAAGGTGTGGAAAGATGGGTAAAGGTCACTTAAAATGGCCCATAAAGAAGGATATGAAATTTAAATATAGGTTACTTGTCTCATGCTGTAAGAAAAGTGCCCGGTAAAGCAACACAAGGAAGGCAATTCATTTTGGGTCACAGTCCATCATGGGAAAGGACACATGTCAGGTGGATGTCACTGGTCACATTATATCTGCTGTCAGGAAGCAGAGATAAGCGCTATTGCACAGATTGCTTCTCCTTTTTATTCACTCTGTGATGCCAGCCCATGGGACAGCGCAGCCCATATGTAGGTAGGCTCCTATACGATTCTAGATCCTGTCAGGTTGATGATATTAATCATCACAAAGTCCAACATAAAGAAAACTACTAAATTTACTGAAAAAAATCACTGACAGAATAGAAAATTCAAGGTACTATGAATATATCATGTACACACATGCACACATGCTCCCTGCCCAAGTCAAAAGTGTCCAGGTAGATTTAAACCTGATCAATTGCTGGGTCGTGGTGGCACATGCTTTTAATCCCAGCATTCAGGAGGCTGTGTGTTCCAGACCAGCCTGGTCTACAAAGTAAGTTCCAGGACAGCCAAGGCTACACAGAGAAACCCTTTCTCAAAAAATCAAAAACTCAAAAATAAAATAAAATAAACCTGAGCAATTAGTCTGCTTTCTGATATTGATAAGGTATTGGGAAAGAAGTCACATAGTGATTACAAAATTCAGCTCCATAATGGGCCAGCTGGCAAACATCTAGACTGTTAAAACTACTCAAAGTCACAGCAATCAGTAGACAATATGTAAACAAGTAGGAATGATGAGGTTTCAAGATTTCATACTTTATTTACAAGAGCAGATCTGGACCCTGGCCACAGGTCATACTTTGTTGACTCCTGACCTGGAAATACAGATCCTAGAAGATAGTCATGCCCTGCTCCTCTTTTGGAAAAAAATGACAAGCAGAGATTTGGTCTAAAATAAGATCAAGCCTATAAAGTAAAGATCCCATAGTTATTATGTAGAATTGTGTTGTATGTATGCATTAACATAGAGTGACTGTAATTTACTTTTGTACTTATGATTTGGAATATGACCACTCAAAAATATGGTCTTTCTACTCACACCCACGCCCTGTAAGAAGTTCAAGGCTTATGTGAGGATGTTGCCTTTGTTGAGGCCAGAGGAAGGCATCGGATCTCCTGAAACTGGAATTACAGGCAGTTGTGAGTTGTCTGGTATGAGTACTGGGAACCAAACTTGCATTCTCTGCAGGAGTAGTAAGTGTCTTAACCACTGAGCCGTGTCTCCAGCCTCAAGGCTCCTTTTTAGGTGCCAGCCTAAAAGCTGAGAGGTGAGCAGAATGTCAGAGGATCAAAACCCCTTACAGGGAGTAGGAAGTAGCTTAGTGGTCGAGCACTTGCCTAGCATGCATGAGACCCTGGGCTCCATCCCCAGTACTGCATAAGTTGGGCATGGTCACACACACAATAACATCATCATCATCATCATCATCATCATCATCATCATCATCCTCCTCCTCCCAGCACTTGGGAACAGAAGGCAGGAGAATTAGAACTTCAAGACCATTCTTAGTTACATTGTGCAGTCTGAGATACCTGAAGCACTGCCTCAAAAAAAAAACCAAACAACTCAATACACAAAAAACCCACTTACAATTATGTATATTTGGATTTTGGTTCAGTCCTGTGTGAGGCAAGAGGAACAGTAACAAGGATCCCCCAGTGTGAGGAATGTTTCCCATGTTCATCTGGGGTACCAAGAGCTCCAGCTTCATGGATGTAGGGGTGCATCTGAACCCTTCTTTCCATCCAAGGAGACTTTGAAAGGCTTCCCAGGGTAGCAGCAGAGCAACAAGACAAAGGAAGGGATGGCCGAGACCATGTTTGTAGGCCAGCCCCTCCCTACGCCAGTACCTACAAGGCACAAAAGGGTACTCAGCTAAGGAGGCTGTGACTTGGGTGCAGGTGGTCCCTGGCTCTACTCTACACAGCAAGCTTCTTCAGAGGAACACATCTATCTCACTTTAGAACAATGAACGCTAAGCTCCCAAATAAAGCTAGTTAGCTCGGAGTGGTAGCACACATCTATAATCCCAGTGCTTAGGAGGCTGAGGCAAGAGAATTGCCAGTTCAAGGCTAGCCTGAGCTACATAATAGGACCCTCTCTCCCTCGAACCAAAATGAAGTTGCAAAAACAGGTCCATGCAGGCTTCAAACACAGTTTTCAATCAACTCAGCTTATCAAGCTTTAAAAACTGAAATGGCAAACCTCAACATATCTGTCTGCATAGAGCAAGAAACTATTCAAGGCAGTGTGGCAGATCTGAAAAACAACCAGAACCCTAGAAGCATAAACTCTAAACATCCAAATTATGAAGCAATGGGTAGGGCTGGGGAGACAGCTCAGTGGGTAAAGTATTTGCTGCACAAGCCTGGGGACCTGAGTTCGGGCACCAGCACCCACAGAAAGAAAGAGCTGGGTGTTGGCTCCTACAATATAAGTGCTGGGGTGGAGGAGACAGATGTGCATTAACTTACTTTTGTGTTGCAGTGATAAAACACCATAACCAAGGCTGGAGAGATGGCTCGGCAGTTAAGAGCACTGGCTGCTCTTCCAGGGATCCTGAGTTCAATTCCCAGCACCCACACGGTGGTTTACAATCATCTATAATGGGATCTGATGTCTTCTTCTGACATGCAGGCATATATGCAGATGGAGCATTGTATACGTAAAAAATACATTAAAAAAAACAAAACCGCCATGACCAGAAGCACGGCCACACCTTCTAAACCTACCCAAACACTGCCACCAACTGAGAACCAACTGAGAACCAAGTATTCAAACATCTGATTTTTTTAAATTATTAAGTTTTTTAAATTTATTTTGCATACCAACCAGTTTCCCCTCCCTCCTCTCCTCCTGTTCCCTCCTCCACCTCTTTTCTACCCTCCCCTCCATCCACTCCTCAGAAAGGGGGCAGCCCTCCCATGGGAGTCAACAAAAGCATGGCCTATCAAGTTGAGACAGGACTCAACTCCTTCCCCCCCTGCATCAAGGCTGAGCAAGGCATCCCACCATAGGGACTAGGCTCCAAAAAGCCAGCTCATGCACCTGTCCCATTACTAGGGGCCCCACAAACAGACCAAGCTACACAACTGTCACCCATGAAGAGGGCCTAGGTCAGTCCCAGGCAGGCTCCCTAGCTGTTGGTCTAGAGTCCATGAGCTCCCATGAGCTCGGGGCAGCTGTCTCTGTGGGTTTCCCCTTCGTGATCTTGTTACTGGATGAAGATTCTATGATGACAATTAGGGTAGTCACCAGGGTCCTCGGGAAGGAGAGAGAAGGAGGCAGAAGCAGCATTGGAGGAGTGGCAGGATGTTTTCTGAAACCAACACGAGACAGTCACACACAGATTCAAGGGGCCGAATAAATAAATAAATAAATAAATAAATAAATAAATAAATAAATAAAGTGTTACCGCTCTAGTTGGCATCGTGAACCTGGGGGAGCAAAGCTTAAAAATGAGGCAGACCAAAGTTTCATGCAATAGCCAACTTTATTCAGAGAATCAGACAATTTATACTCTGAGAGTATTCTTGAGAGTTAAGCAAGGTCATATGAGCAAAGGTCACATGAATTCAGGCTGTATACAGTCACAAGGGCAAGGTCACATTAGTTCAAGCTGTGTATAGTCAACTCATTCTTGGAAACATCGTTCTGAGGAATGGGTAAAATGATGGGTAATCTAAAGTAACCCACCTGCGTTTTACACCCGGCAGGGCACGAAAGCACATTCCAAGAACAGCCCATGTTATGGAGGGACAGAGGTTACAAGACTCTTGTTTACCTGGAGTTTTCTCACAAGGCCTCAGAAATCTCCTCGCACGGCTTCAGTCATGGACCATTCATGTATTCCAACAATAGAGAAAGAATAAAAGGGAGAAATCCTCACCAAGCCAGGCCTGCTAACCCTAGTTACACTGGAGCAAGTTGAAGGCCAGCCTAGGATACAGAGTGAGTTCAAGGCCAGCTAGATAATTTAGTAAAACTGTGTCTCATATTCAACAGTAAAAAAAAAAAAATTGAGGACATAAATCCACGGCAGAGTGTTTGCCTAGCCCATGCATGGACATGGGTTCAAGTCTCAGTAGCACATATACAAAAATAAATAAAAGAAAGAGAAATAACTCATTTCAATAAATATTAGACTGGAAAACCAACAATGAAAGTTTTGAAAGACAGACATAGAAAAGGAATTAGGTTACCTTCCAAAGAAGTTAAGAAAGGGCTTGGAGACAGCTCATCAGTAAAGTTCTGCTCTCACAAGCACGAGGGCTCAGTCCCCAGAACCCACGTGAAAATGCCACAGGACATGGTGGTGCCTGCGTATAATCCCAGAGCTGGGAGGTGGAGACCTGCTGACCAGCCACTCTAGCCTAACTGGTGAGATCCGGGGCAGCGAAAGACCCTTTTTCAAAGGGTCATTTTAAGGGGGGGGGAGGTGAAACAAGGGTGTTGTTGGGCAATGTTTCTAAAGATGATACCTGAGATAATCATCTAGCCTCCACGTTTGTGCATGCACGTACATGAGTACACGTACACACGTACGTACACGTACACACACACACACACACACACACACACACACACACACACACACACGCACGGAGGCATGAGTATCTGATCTGGACTCTCAGCTCCGTGAGTAGCATGATAAAAACAACTGGACTCAGCTCAAGTGAAGAGGAACACGCTACAGTCAGTGAAAACACTATTCAAGAATAAGGGGGAGGAAGTTGCTGGAAAGTTAGCTCAGTCGTTCAGAGCATTTGTTGCTCTTAGAGAGGACCCAGGTTCAATTCCCAGAACCCACATGGAGGATCACGACTGTCTGTAACTCCGGGCAGTCCTGAGAGATCCAGCGCCCTCTCTGACCTCTGAGAGAGCCAGGTACATACTTGGTGCACTTACATAATGCAAGCAAAGCAAAACACACACACACATAGGAAAAATCAAATGAGTCTTTCTTAAAAAATAATAAAGGTGGGGCTAGAGAATTGGTTCAGCAGTTAAGAGCACTTGCTGCTCTTCCAAAGAACCTGGGTTCAGTCCCAGCACCCACATCAGGAGCTCACCTCTAACACCTTCTTCCCACACGCATTCGGCACACACTCACACAGACACTCATTTTAAGGGGGGGTGGGGAAGGTGAAACAAGGGTGTTGTTGGGCAAACAGAGAGAACCGTCTGTCAAAAGGAGGTCAGGAAGATGAACTTGAACCGGGACAGTGATTCCCCAGGCGGGTATAAACCGCAAGGTGAGCCAGAATATCAGAGAGGCACAGATTTGAGAAGCAGGAGAGGCCTGGAGGAGAAGGGACCAAAAGCTCAAAGACGGGAATGGCAAACAGCGGCAAAGCCCAAGGAAGCGGCGGCGGAATCAGGGTTAGGCAACTCTCCCTTCGGAAGCATATTCCAGTCCGTGGTGTCCGTTTCTCTGACTCTTTGAGAAGCACACATGTATGCAGGAGTCCGACGAGGCCAGAAGAGGGCATCAGATCCCCCAGAATTGGAATTACAGATGCTTGCTAGCTTTCAAGGGTATGCTGGGACCTGAACCAGCATCCTCCGGGTGGGCTATAAGAACAGCAAGTGCTCTTAACCACTGACTACTCTCTCTAGCCCTCCAAAACATCTTTATAAAACCCTAACTCTGCTTCATAAAAAAAATGATAATAATAAAACCAGGTTTCAAATACGGAGAAGAGGCTGAGGATTTTCCTCAGGGGTAGGGCTTGCCTAGCAAGTGTTAAAACCTTGGTTTCAGTCTCCAGCACTAAAAGGAAGAAAAGGAGGGAAGGAGGGAGAGAGGGAGAGAGGGAGGGAGGGAGGGAGGGAGGGAGGGAGGGAGGGAGGGAGGGAGGGAGGGAGGGAGGGAGGGAGGGAGGGAGGGAGGGAGAGAAAGGCCAAAGAAAAACGTTACCTGCTCCAGTAAAGGTAAAATATTAACTTCAAAGTTGGATAAATCAAGGATTAGAGAGATGTTTCAGTGGTTCTAAGAGCACTTGGTGCTCTTGCAGATGACCCAGGCCCCGACATGGTGACCTGCAACTGTCTATAACTCCAGTTAAGAGCACTTGCTGCTCTTCCAAAGAACCTGGGTTCAGTCCCAGCACCCACATCAGGAGCTCACCTCTAACACCTTCATGTCTCCACCAGCACCAGGCACACATGCAGTTGCACTTACACACAGGCAGGAAAAACACACACAAAATAAAAATCTTATTTTTTTTTTTTTAAAAAAAATCAGTAAATTGGGCCAGGCGGTTATGACGCACACCTTTAATCCCAGCACTCGGGAGGTAGAGCCAGGCAGATCTCTGTGAGTTCAAGGCCAGCCCGGTCTACAGAGCAAGTTCCAGGACAGGCACCAAAACTACACAGAGAAACCCTGTCTTGAAAAACAAACAAACAAACAAACAAAAATCAGTAAATCATTCATGGATACTTCAACTTGTAATTAAACAATGAGAAAGTGTACAAATTGAGGAAGGTGGAAATATTTCTTCAACACTGTATACTTAAAATAAGGGATGACGCCAGGTGTGCTGCACACACCGGAAATTGTAGCACTTGGGAGGCTGAGGCAAAAAGGATTTCAAATTTGGGGAAGAAAAAGAAAAAATGAACCAAAGAAGAGCAGAAAATCAAGACTGAGGATGCAGCTCAGTTCACAGACTGCTTGCCACAAATGCATGAGGCCCTGGGTCTGGTCCCCAGCACCACGTAAACTGGATACAGTAGCACCCATCTATAATCCCAGCACACAAGGTGGAGGCCATCCTCAGCTACATATCAAGATCCAGGCCAACCTGAGCTACATGAAACCTGATCTCGGGAGCGGGGAGGAAGAGAGTGGCGGGACAAAGGAAGAAAAGGAGGCAGGAAGGACTGGCAAAGGGGCTCATTGGGTCAAGATGCTTGCTGCTAAGTCGGACAGCCTGAATTTGATCCCAGAACCCCGGTGGAGGAAGAAAACCAAATCCTTCCTGCAAGTTCTTCTCTGACCTCCACAACAGTGTCACCACACGCCACTCTAAACAAATAAATACATGTAACAAACATTTTTGAAAGACAGCACAAAGTTAGCTGATTTAAACCAATGTATCCTGGCTTTAATTATACTAAGAGTCAGAAGATGCACATGGCAATGCTGATGTCATAAACAAATTTGAATAGCCGCTTTCCCTAAAGCCACTCCCCCAAGCAATGACCAGTCTCTTGCTGATGTCATAAGCTGCCCACTGTGACCACCCATTCTGTCCCTTGACAACACAGGGTCTCAGCCCTTCGAGTCGAAGGGTTGTAACCTGCTAACTTCACCTCCCTGGAAGCTACTGTTTTGGGCTCTTGTATCTGCTTGAGTTAACTTCTCTTGTGGCTCTCTGCTGGTTTTCTCTGCGTAGCTGTTGCTGACGGAACTTGAAGAGTAAGACTTTCACTCTAGAGTCCCAAGAGCCAAAGCCTCGCAGAAGACAGCACCATCTTTCCTACAAAACGGCTTTTCCTTGAGAGGTGTGTCATCTAGCCTTTGGCAGCAGGACACCTGGCTTCCAGTCAAGTCCCCATGGAGCCAGAATCCATAGAAATCTGTCCTTATAACCCTCACCACCGAATTCCACTCAGCCGACTCCAGTACCACCTGGCATCATGCAGGAAGAAGAATCCCAAGAAAGCCAAAAAGATGGCTAGTTGTAAATACAACGCCTGCCACGTGGTCCCCATCAGGAAGCTGGCTGAACACGAAGCTACCTGTGTCAACAGAAGCTCCATGGAGGAAGAGGACACTCTGAGCCCTCTGCACGTGAGTCTCCCACAGCCGCAGAACGAGGACCCGCTACAGGTCCCTTGGCTTTCCAACCCGGACATATGGAATGTTGACGGCGCCAACGGTCACCCAATGTTCGTCCTTAAGAGTTTTGTTCCCCAAAAACTTGTTTGTGAAAGTGACACTCAAGAGTCACAGAGAGGAGACCAACCCCCAGAAGATCCTCAGACCCGGACCAGGAGGGCAAACCTCTAGCAGCGAGAAGAGGGCTCTCAAATGCGTGGATAGACACGAATCTCAGAATAAAAGCCTGCAAAGTAACCGGTCCTGCTCTTGATTGTTTCAAACAGCTTAGGAGGTCTGAGGTGAGGGAGGTGGGGTTTATAACATAGGTGGGAACTCCCATGGGGAACACTTTGACAGTGGCGATGAAAATGATCATCACACACAGGCTTTAATCAAGTAATTCTACACCCAAGACTTCACCCTGTACAGACAGCCACATGTGGCAAATGAGGTCGAGCAGTTATTCAGCGAGGTGTGATTTATAGCAGCACTGACTTACTCATAAGGAGGGCCTACCTGGGGGAGTGATGTCGCGGCTTTACCAATGAGAGAAGGCACTGTGATGAGCCAGCTTAGAAACTGTACAGAGGTTGGAAGCGGGTCACAGCGTGTTCGGAAAAGTTTATAGTTAGGTTCAGCTCACCCTGCAGTCTCTCTGGCAGCTACTTGGTTCTTAAACAGGCAGAGATAACACCTAAGTCAGTGACCCCATGTTCCAATAAAACTGTCTACACAAACAAGAGGCAGGCTAGATTTGGCCAGTGGGATGTAGATTGCCAAACCCTGAGTTTAACTGATAAAAAGCCTAGAAAAGTCTACATTATAGAATGCCAGTTTTACAGGGCCAGAGAGGAAACATGATATGCGTGCCTGTGTTTACATGGCACACACAAGATACAATGGGAATCTGTCCCCAGAGGTCTAAGTGGCTATCACCTGATAAAAGAGCTTCCTCCCTAGACTCGAATAACGGCTGCCTGAATGGAAGACAAGGAGGTAACCAAGGAGCAGGATGACATCTCAGTTTCTTCGCCTGCGCATACATGTGAATGTGCTACCTGGCTTAAATATTTAAAAATATATAACAGCAGCCAGAAGTCATAATTAGGGTTTTGTTAAATGTAAGTTTTTAAGGAAGAAATCTTTACTTCTGAAGACATGGTCTTATTGTGTAGCTGGCCTAGAAGTAACCATATAGTCCAGTTGGCCTTGAACTGTGAAGTGAACTTCCTGTTTCTGCCGGGGTCACAGGGGTCATGCCACATCCAGTTTGGGAGGAAAGCTTTTTTCTTGGGCACACTCCACTCTTGTATAATATTAGAGGGGCCAGGCTTAATATTATACATCCCAGGGGCTCAGGAGAGAGAACTAACGGCGAGGACTATTTTCGGGAAATAGAATCTCAGCACACCGAGCTCTGTAGTCCACTTGCTTTAATTCCTCTGGCATAACATCCTTTATACACAGCTTCAGTTCTGTTCTCGTGCCTAGCTCCTTTTTTGTCTTTCTATATTTATCTACTGTTCCCTCTAAGTTCTATCTTAATTGTTCCCTCTATGTTCTATCTTAATTCTCTCGCCTTAATTCTGTCTCATCTAGGTCCTTTTCATCTTGTTCTTACCCAGCTAGTACTTCCCCATCTGACTCTTCCTCATCTTCCATCTCGTCCACATGTACTCTCTGGTCAAAACCCTCCTTGTTCCTCCCGGGTCTTCGTCTCTCTCTGTCCTCCACGTGCCCTGGAAGTCCCAGTATATACACACTTACAAGCAGTAATCCCTTGGCAGTGCAAACCCAGGCTTCCAGGTTCAAATGGAGGGGTGATAAGAATCACATAGAGGGGCAGTAACTGTTAAAACAAGCCCAGGGGTGAGGCAGGTGCAGCTCAGTGAGAACCTACCTGAGCATGGGGCTCAGGCATAGACTAGGAGGTAGAGTGGGAAAAGCAGGGCCTGTCCCCAAGATCCCTTGCATAAGAGCAGGGAAGTGTCTGAACTGTGGTGTGCTGGCTCGGTCATGTCTTCAGATGTTATTTCTTGCCCTGCTGGAGAGGGTGTGACTCTTAACCTCCCACGGGTTCATCAAACCTCCAACCTCCAACCCAAGGACACTCATGCAAGCTACTCAACACTTCCTGATCTAGACATTAGGCTTAGCATCTCCCTCTTCAAGCTCATGACTGATCACCAGTTACGGGCCATGCTCTACCCACTGAACCTAACCAAGGAGGCAACAGCCTGAGCAAT
This sequence comes from Peromyscus maniculatus bairdii, assembly GCF_049852395.1. Classification (NCBI taxonomy): domain Eukaryota; kingdom Metazoa; phylum Chordata; class Mammalia; order Rodentia; family Cricetidae; genus Peromyscus; species Peromyscus maniculatus. Next base: position 144,466,966 of record NC_134855.1, read on the forward strand.
TAAGGCCACAACCTCAGATATATGGCCCTAGGGCTAAGCAGCCTTCTGAACACTGGCCAGAGTTGGGAGGTTCTGCCAGCCCTCTCTTTAGTAATGGTCTCACCTAACGGCTGGCTCAGCTTAAAGCAGCAGCATCTCCTTGGAGGCCCAGAGCCACCCATGGCCCCAGCCAAGTACCGTACAGTCGTGAGGCATTAAGACATTAAAGCTGAATGCACCATTCCAACAACCTCTCCAAACCAGTTTCCATCCACCCACACCATGAGTTCTTGGGAGCTTTGCGGAGACACCCACTGGGCAAAGCTGGTAACTCTGAGGACAAAGGTCCACATGCCTTTATCAACTGAAGCCACTGAGGCACTTCGAGCAAGGCCTAGAAGGCAGAGTCACGCTGCATAGGGAGAACGGCATTTTATTGTGGAGAGAATGTACCAACGGGGGATGAGAAAAGGAACACTCCTAGCCACACCCTCTATCCTAAGCAGGGGTGAGATGAGGCCAGGCCTGCTGAGAGCTTGGGAGAAGCTAACAGGGCTCCTTGTGGCATCGGGGACAGGACAGACAGGCCTAGGAGTGGGACTTTGTTCTGTTAGCACCAGGAACTTCACGAAGCTAGACCTGGGGACAGGATATAGTGTGTTCCTTCTGCTGCCACTGAGTAGTCTGAGGGGCTGACAGCAGACGACTTCCTGAAGCTGACCACCTGAATGTGATTTCAATGCATACCTCACCCCGACCCTAGCCCCTGTAAACATGAAAACAGGCTTGTGCCCTCTCAGCCCCTTCAGGACAGAATGAGGGTCCGAGATGATCGGCTGGGCTTTAAGCGGCCCAGGAGCTGCCGGGCTTTCTCTTGCATGAAGAGCTGGTCTTTGGTGCCTCCACAGGCCACCATCTTCCAGGCGCTGGTCATCTGGTAGGAGGTGAGAGGGTAAGCTCAGTAAGAAACCCTGGTGGTCCTGGCTAGTAAGGGTGGGGACATTTCTAGGACCCTCCCTCTGGATGTGGAAGCCAGCCTTTGCTCCCTCCATTTTCTTTGGTGGTCTCAGGGAAGTCATGCCCCACCTGTGGGCTCAACAGTGAAGCAGGAGGCTGAGGCAGGGGAAATGCACAGCACCCATTGGCCTCATGAGAAGCCACAGCTGGACAGATGAGGAGGCTGGGATGCAAGGGCCCAGGCCAGCTGCTGTCAATAACAGAGCACTAAGCAAACCAAACACAGGTAATGACCCTGTGACAGGTTAAGTCCAGGCCTCAGGAAGGAAATGGGGCTGGGGAAATCTAGGCAGGGGAGATCAGGAACGACTTCCCATAGGAAGTAGCATTTGGGCCAAGATCACAAAAGTTAAGTTAATCAGGCAAACAGCCACAGGAAGCACTCACAGGGGCAGGGGCTGGAATGTGGCTCCGGGCCTTCTGGGTGGCCACCACCTTCTCAGGTTTGGCCTGCAGGAAGCCCTGGTTGAGCAGGCTGTTGTCCTCTTTGATACCTGGCAGAGTGAAGCTAGAGGAACTGGACGGGACACTTGTTGGCTGAAATCAAAACCCAGTTAGTCACCACTTTGCCACAAGATCTTTGCCAGGAGAAAACAAAACAAAAGGGAAACACAACCTGGTATCCTGGCAGCCACCCGTACCCACCCGCCGCGCTGCTGAGAGCTAGAGCAGGGTGTTCTCTCTAAGCCTCAGTTCCCCTTCAGATATGGAGTTCACACACGATCCCTTTAATCTTAAAAGATTAAAGGAGTATCTGTGAACCGATCACTTTAGAGCCCAGCAATGCCAGCTCCTGTCACGTGAGGCCCCACATGGTGCTCCAGGCTTCCTGGTGCAGACACACTCAAAAGCATCAAGTGGAATGAATGTGCCCTGGACCCATAAGCACCCTGCTCTGCTCACCGGCTTGCCGTCTCAATGTTCCCCTTGGGGCCCAGGGCCTAGGAAGCCAAGACCACAGGCTAATTATTTCCCACACCCATCTCCACAGCAGGGCTCATCTCCTCCACAGCAGAGCTCACTCCACAGTGCTCATCTCCTCCACAGCAGAGCTCACTCCACAGTGCTCATCTCCACAGCAGAGCTCACTCCACAGTGCTCATCTCCACAGCAGAGCTCACTCCACAGCAGAGCTCACTCCACAGTGCTCATCTCCACAGCAGAGCTCACTCCACAGTGCTCATCTCCACAGCAGAGCTCACTCCACAGCAGAGCTCACTCCACAGCAGAGCTCACTCCACAGTCCTCAACTCACCCCGAGTGGGTGAGGCCCTGACCTCAACCCCCAGCACTGCTTAAAACAAGACAAATATGTGCCTCAAAGAGAGGCGACCGAAGGTCTGACTGAAGGGAGCAAGCCCCTCACCTGGCAGTGCTCTCTGGAAACGGCTTTTCTAGAAGGACAACAGCACTACCTGTAAGATCTGTCTAGCAATCACACCCTTCATCATGCTCCCGGCCCTCCTCACTGCCTCTACTGGTGCCAGGTCCAAAGGTAACTCCAAAAGGCAGTCCAAACACAGAGAAATGGGCTCAACCTAGACTATAAGAGGATTCCTGGCAGTTAGATAAAAGCCAGTATTGCTCAGGAGCTTGTGAAGCCGGTTCCCCTCTACCAAAAGGAGCCATTTCCCTTTCCTCTGGCAGAAGGGACCTGTGGCCACCTGTGGTGCTTATCAGTCTATCAAAGCTTATTTATGCCAGGCTCCAGGCTCCCTCAGCATCACAAGTACCTGTTACTCATTCGCAGCCCATGCTAGCTGGCATCTTAGCCCTTCTCATCTCCTCCCTTGCCCCAAATCCCAGTTCCCTCCTGGCAGCTACACATTCTCCTTCTAACCCTCTTATTCTCACTGTTTTCTCTATTCTCTATCCCCTTCTACCCTCCCCTCTCTCGCAGACAGCCCTGGTCATCATGTCTAGTCTACTGTCTATGTTCAGCCTATACTTTCTCTGCTCTGGACTCTTCCAAATGTCTCTGGCTATTCTCTCTCTACCCATCTACAATAAAAAAAACCCTTCCCATTACCATACAATGGAACTGCCATGCTATCAGTTTATACACCAGGTCAAGCCAGGCCACATCCCATCAACTCCAAGGGACCAGTAGCACAGCACCTGGGCTCTCAGAGGGGTGACTTCTATGCCCAGAAGAGCAAGGCTGGCCTGTAGGCCAGACAGTAGCTGCTCAGGGCTGATGTGCCTCAACCCCTCGGCTGTGCTTGGGGCACATGTGGTTGACACTTGGTGGGAAGGGTGGTACTGGGGGCCCACAGTGTTCTAGCAATATAACTCCTGTCAAATAAAGCCTAGGAAAGACACATCGGAACTCTTAGTGAAATTCAGCCTGGGTGCCCAGATCTGCCATCTCCTGCCAATCTTCTAACACCAGGCCCAACCAGAGAACCAGAAACCCACCCCATCTAAAGGGTCCTCTCCATAACTAGACAGCTGCAGAGGAAGGTTCCTGAAGCCCTGTAGGGCAGGTAAGTCATGTCAGCCCCTTACCAAGGACAGAGCTTTGGGCAGTGTAGACATCAGCTTCCCATCTTCATCCACAATGTCAAGAGCCAGAGACTTTCGGACTTTCTTGATAGGGCTTCGTCGCAGCTGAGGGTTGGGAAAGAAAAGGATGGTTAGCATGAGCAATCAGGTTTGCCATGGCCAACGCCTCAATGACCACGGTCACTGAATCAGGACTTTCAAGAGTGGAATCTTCAAGGCATAGCTAGCAGGTCTTGCTCTTGTGATATGGGAAGACCAGGAGACCTTGGCTACATTGGACTCTGACCCAGGCAGTCCTTACCCTGCCAGACACTGTGGGTCCTTCCCAGCCTCACTGCCTGGCTTTGCCTGTCATCTCTCCCTAGGGAGAGCAGTCTAGGAAAAAGCCCAAAAGCAAGATCTGAAGTGCCACCCGTGGCTAGAGGAGCTGGACAGTGCAATGGGAAGGAAGCAGACCCTGAGTCTGGTATCTCACCAGGGGGCTCTGTGAATCCCACCTCACCTGACGGAAACCCCACACACTGCTTTCATGACCAAGGTACCCACCCTCTTCCTAGCTCACTACCATCGGAAAGGAACACTTGGAATCTGTCCCCTCCACTCCCTTCCTCCCACATGAACTCAGACGGCCACGAGGTGTGTGGGCATGCCTGTCTCCAGATCCACTGAGCTCTGTAAGTCTCACCCGACCACTACTGCGCCCACCACCACCCCCAGCCCAAGCCCACTTCAGAAGGGTCTATTCACAATGCTGGATGAGTGAGAGCATCATTCATAGCACAGGAGGCCACAGGTAAGAAGCCAGGACCCTCTGAAAGGTGCATTCACGTAAGGCACTTACTTCCCGGGTCCTCCCTGACCTCAGGGCTGACTTCATATGCCAACTGTCCAGGCAGAGTAAGGGTCCTCAGGCCACTCACCCCAGGCTTTCTTTTCTGCTTCTCAGGCCTCACATCGTCCTCAATGATGAGCTCAATGCCAGCCTCCGAACGTAGCACTTCCTTCAAGTCTTCTTCCAGGTGAGGGGTCTGGGGCTGTGGATGGAGGTAAGGGTGATCCTCACGAGGCCCACTCAGGCCGTGTAGGTCTGAGAGAGGTAGACAGTACTAGCTAGGCAAGCAAAGGGAGCCTAGACCAGGACACTGACTTCACAAGCATTGTTCATAACCATTAGTGGTCCTGCCTTAGACAAATGAAGACCCTGACCCCGAAGGCCTACACATCTGGAGGCGCAGCCTTACATCCCACATAGTCCTGTTTTCATGTCTATGGAGTAAAAACTTGGGCTCATACCAGAGCCTGCCTGACTCAGGCCACAGCAGTTATTATAATCCAGATGCTTGAGCCTGGCCTTCCCCAAAGTCCCAGCTACTCATGGGTCAAGGCAGAAGCATCACTTGAACCCAGGAATTTCAGACAGCACCTGTCTATAACCACAGCACTGTGGTGCCAAGGCAGGAGGAATCAGTCTGGGCAAGTTCAAGGATAGACTTGATAGTGTGTTGGTTAGTTTCCCATTAACTTGACACAAACTAGAGTCATCTGAGAGGAGGAAACCTGAACTGAGAAAATGTTTCCAAACAGAATGGGGTGTAGGCAAATCTGTGAGGGAATTGTCTTGATTAATAATTGATGTGGGAGGGCCCACTGTGGGCTGTGCCCCGCTTGGGAAGGTAGTCCTGGAGTATGTAAGAAAGCAACTGAGCAGGCCATGAGGAGCAAGACAAGTACAGAGCATCCCCCATGGTCTCTGCATCAGTTCCTGCCTCCAGGTTCCTGCCCAGACTCCCCTCCGTGATGGACTTCCAAGTGTAAGCCGAAATAAACCCTATCTCCCTTAAGCTGCTTTGGTCAGTGTTTTACCACAGCAACAGAAACCCAAGACACTGAACATCACAGACAAAAGCTATCTCCAAACCAAGAACCCACATACACTAAACGCCCAGGCTCCTTCTGTCCTTGTTCTACACTAACTGGGACATTAGGGTGTGTTTCCATGGCTCAGGCTCAGAAGCTCCAAGCGACCTCTCTAACCTCGGGTAGCAAAGACTAGGAGAGAGTGAACTCCTCAGTGACACTTCAAATGCCATACAAAAAGCCCCTGAACACAAACCACACCTGCCAAGAACAAGCCTGATAGGCGACCAGTTCAACAGACAGCATCTCTGCTCTAATGAGGGGCAGCAGTAGTAACTAGTACTCGTGACTGCCACACGTACCAGTCCCTGGAAACCCCACTTACCCTAGAGTCAACAAGATAACCTTTGCCTTTGCTGAGCCCTTCCTTCCCTGCTCCCCATGAGTGCAGACTGGCTCATCATCTCCTTGCCTCGACATCCTGAGTGCTGGATTATAGGCATGGACCACCACACCTGGCTTCCACCTCCCCACCCCCAACTTTTAAATATAGTCTCACGTTGCTCTGGCTAGCCTCAAACTTTTAGGCAGCTGAGCATAACCTTGAACTTTTGATCTGCCTGCCTCCTCCAGCTGCCAAGTACAGGTATCACAGGTGTGTGTCACTATGCACGGCTCGGCCCTTTTCGTTACAGTAAGCTCTTTAGTTATTTAGGTGGCATGCGTTTTAATGTTCACATCCCCTGTCCTACACACTGTTTCACCAAGATACCACTAACTCTGCCACCAGCCAGTGTCTGCCTGCCTGACACACTGAAGGTACTCAGGAAATGCAGATGAGGGACAAGGAGAAATTGTACCTTATTAGACTACAGAGACCAGAGAGAAAGGTCTTAGGTGAGTCCACCCCAGAGACTCACAGCAGCCACGCCACATACCAGGGGCTTCAGTGGTCCGTACTTCTCCAGGGCGTTCTTGAACGGGGTTGGCGTGTGGGGAGTGTTGTCCATGGAGTACTTCTGATCTGGGGTGACAAACCTGCCACAGGCAGAGGAGGCTCAGCAGGACAGCGCAGACTCCCGCTTTCCTGGTCGTGACCAGTGACCCCCAACCCCCACACACTCTTTCACTGGTCCAATGACCTGCTTACCTTCCCGCACAAGTCTAAGTCAGGGTCCTAGAGGAAGGGCTATCCTCAGATAAAGGACAGGAAAGGGGGGAGGAGACCATGATAATGCTAGAGAGTGCTGCCCCATAGAAGTACAGTTTGGGGACTTCCCAGAACGAGGCAGGCCCGGAAAGGCCACAAACCCGTGTGCCTTCTCTACAGAAAGCAGGCGGCATAGGTACAAGACGGAGCGGCCACCATCTCCACAAGCCCTCTCAAATCACCGTGGTGGGGCAGAAATGCGGAAAGGACGTTATCTGCAGTTCCTCCATGTTCTCACCCTATCTGCACACAACTCAGGGGCCACGCTGCTCTTTACACAAAGGCATGCTGCCACCTTCTAGCTTTGGCACTTCCCTTCTACTAAGCCACAACCTCTATGACACGAGGGAACACGTTCTGGGCATGGTGACACATACCTGTGACACCAGCACTTGGGAGGCAGAAGCAGAAGACAGTAAGTCAGAGTCACTCTCAGCTACACGCTATGTCTGAGGCCAGTGTAGGACACATGAGAGCCTGCTCAAACAATAACACACCCCCAAACACAGGATGCATGAAATAAAACCCCTTCTAGCAACAAATCCCCACCGATTTGGAATTTAATCTAAATAATTCTTGCCTGGTGTGCCTTAGAAAGCATCACAAAGAATCTTTGGAAGAGAAGAGTATCAAAAGAATTTGTGATAATAATCCGCACTTAAAAATAAGGCAAATTTTCCACCTCTGGTCAAAATGAACAGCAAGAACCAGATATGCCCTCACCAACAGGAAACAGATGAACAGTGGTGCTGGAGATTTGTGACACTGGGCAACTGCGGAAAGTGATCCGAGAAAAAAGGAGCCTATGGCTATTCCAGTTAATTATCTATCTCCTAACCACAAAATAGGGAGAGGACATCCAGGTGGAGCCTAGCGGTCACATGAGCTGCAGAGAGTGACATACAGGCCTGGGAATGTCACTCAGTCTCGTCAGCCACATTGGATGAGTTCGATCCCTTCTTTTTTTATTGAGATGGGGTCTCACTATGTAGCCTTGGTAGGCCTGGAACTTGCAATGTACACCAGGCTGGCCTTGAACTCACAGAGTTCTACCTGCCTCTGCCTCCTGAGTACTGGGATTAAAGGCATGCACCACCATGCCCACCCTGTTCTGTCCTTAATAAATCCTTAGAAGACTCACTTTTTTCTTTTTTTCTTTTTTTCTTTTTTTTTTCAAGACAGGGTTTCTCTGTGTAGCTTTGGAGCCTGTCCTGGAACTCATTCTGTAGCCCAGGCTGGCCTCAAACTCAGAGATCCGGCTGCCTCTGCCTCCCAAGTGCTGGGATTCAAGGCGTGCGCCACCAGCGCCTGGCAAAAGACTCACTTCTAAATAACTTAGCTGCACCACAGAACAAAATCTAATACACACAAATACAAGATTACATAGCAGTAAGATCGACAACACAGGCCTCTAATCACATTCGACTAGGCAGAAGGAAAAGGCCAGGTCTACCATGGTTCAGCATCCCTGCTAAAGGGCTCAGATGTGAAGTCCAGGATTCTCGTCTGAATGTAAGAACTACTCACAACACTATCGTTACCAGATTGAGTGACTTCTAACCAGTGGGTTTTAATAAATTGCTTCTGAAAAGTCATCTCATTACCTTGTGCAAAATTCCTTAACTAGCTCCTTCAACAGAGAGAGGAGCATCTACCTGGAATTCCACTGTGCCACAAGAGGAAGTGGGCACACTGTAAAAGCCCTTCCTCCAGCAGGCTGAGGCCAGACACAACTGCACTCACTGCTCTAGGCTCCTGAGTCAGACAGAGCCCAAGGTGCACTTCCAAACACATCTGATCCATACTTGATGCTCATCAAAAGAGGGGAAATATTAGTTTTTTTTTTTGTTTGTTTTTTTGTTTTTTTGGTGGCAATTTGAACACTGTTTCTGAGATCCAGGACTATCAAGTTAAAAAATAAAAGTGAGGAAAAAGAAGGTAAAGAACCAGGCTCTTCAGACAAGGAAAATCGGTGCGGTGGCCACGCCCCAGGATCAGAGCACCTCCCCTTTGTCCAGGGTGGGCAGGTGGCCAGCAGGAACTCACGATGGATACTTCTGGTGCAGGGGCGTCTTATCCCTGTGTAAGGGTGTGGTGACCACCACCTTTTGGCTGCACACCGGGGTGGATGTCAGTGAGGGCTCCAGCTCCAGGGTATCCTGTTTGTTCCAGAAGTTCAGAAACTGCCAGGGAAGAAGAGATAGAACACGTGACAAGATGAGGCCTTTGACGGACAGAGGAACAGATCCTCAGACACCCCTCTCCACGCCTGTTCTATAAGTTGAGGTCTTGTCCTGACCTGTAGGACACCAACAAAGACTTCTTTCAACAAGAATGACTCAGTCCTTCTGTCTTTCCTCTACCATCTAGCGAGGCCCTGCAGCTTTCTCAATGCAAGGAATCCCTCTACCCCTGGGAGCCCCCTGGATTCCTAGTTATCAACTTGATGGTGTTTACAATCACCATGGGAACAAACCTCTGGGCGTGTCGGCAAGGGATTTTTCTAGATTAGGTTAAATGAGATGGGGATGACCTACCCTAATGTGGGCAGTGCCAATCCATAGCCTGGGGTCTTGGACTGAATAACAAGGAAAAAGGGAGCCGAACAGGACATCATCCCGCCTCCTGACTGGCTGCAGTGTGACTGGCTGCATGATGTCCTTGCTATGATGGACTACACCTTGGAACCGTCGCCAAAATAAAGCTGTCCTTTCTTCAGCTGCTTTCATCAAGTGTTTTGATGGGACACAGCAACAGGACAAGTGACTTGTCCTTACCCAGCCCCACTCCCAGCATCACGGCTCTTTTCCATTTTATCACCCATCTGTGTACACCCAGAGCGCATGCTTCCTTAGGGCAGGACCAGGTCTGGTTCTGCTCACCTAGACTGGGTCCCTAGCACCAAGCACAGGCAGATACTCAGTGAATACTGATTATTTAGTGTGGGCCTGTGCCAGACCCTGCGGCACTAGGTGTTTATACGTGGAAGCCAAGGTAGCCAGAGGGACCCACACACCTGGGAAGGAGAGAAGGGAAGGGTTTTGACGGGTGTGCTCTTGGGGGTAAGACTGTTACAGGAGTCCAGGAAGGACAGGCTGGCACTGTTTTCTGTGACAGGCGACAGGGCCACACGCCGTTTCTTTTGTCGCTTGAGTACTGAGGGTGGTGTGCCAATGCCTGAGCCCCCAACCTCAGTGCTGGGGGAGATGGGGATCAGTTCCCCGCGGCTGCCCCGGCTCAGGTCTGAAATAGTGTGACCATCGAGCCGATACTCAGTCATGCTGGGCCCTGGTGTGGCGGTCTGTCGGGAGATGAGTGCCTGTTGCTGCTGCTGCTGTGATGTCTGGGGCTGCACCGGGCTGCTGTTGACGCTGCCCTCGGTGGATGCTTCTTCAGGAAGATCAAATTTACTCAGGTCACACCAAGCATCAGGGTCCTGCCAGAAAGGGAGGTTAGAATACAGCAGGACTTCATTCGTTACAGGAAAACACACCAGTATCAAATTTAGTCCCTTATCCCTGGGATCAGGCTTTACCACTTACATTTCACTTCCTCAGTGTTCTACATATACTAAAGTTTGAACGGGATGCCTGCCCATCAACAGCTTTACAATCCCCATAGCAACCTATAAGAAGCATGACTTGGCTTTTTCAGTAATTCATTGCATTTATTTATACGTGAGTGTCAAGGACAACCTGAAGGAGTTAGTTCGCTCCTTCTGCTATGTGGGTGCTGAGGACTGAAGTCAGATGGTCAGACTTGGTGGCAAGTGCCTCTATCTGCTGAGCCATCCCACTGGCTCCCTTCCCTGCTTTTACATCAAGGAACCCACACTAAGCTCCAAAGAACACAGAGAATTACTACACATCCTCTCTTTACCCAAAGCCTTCTGCAAACAGAAGGTTCCACTTTGATCCTGAAGGTGTGGCCTGTGTAGATCCAGAGGCAGCTCATTCCTGAGAGGAGACACTGGCTTGCAGCTAGGCTGACCTCAGACCCACACCCTGACCTCAGAGATCAGCGGCCCATCAGCATCTTGGAACTAGAAAGCATATCCTGCAGGAATGCCTGGGAAGGATGCTGGCGGAGATGGAGAGTAGGTTTGGTAGATCCTTTCCCTGATCTTCACCACTCCAGCAGGAGGAAACCATAAAAGAGTCTGAGTCACATGTCAGGATTTAACTCCTAGCTGACACAGCCTAAAACTGGCTATCACATCAGAGGGGAGGCCCCACCCACAGGCTCTCAGACAAGGTCAGTGTTTAGCTATTTTCTCAGAAATGACACATTCCCTCCTAGAGGAAAGTTACAAGAGCCACGAGGCCCCTCCCTGCAGTGTTAAAGCTGTAAATAACTGCTGGTAAGAGACTCTGCCAGGAGAGCTGCATGCACACTGGGCTGGGAGCTCCAGGGACACTGCCCGAGTCTGTCACTCATGCTGGGTCAGCTTTCTAGTGATGCGGCAGTCTTGTGGGATTACAGGATACCCACAATCCTCTAAGTTTCTCCAGGAACTCATTAGTTCAGCATGCTAGAGCTGTGTGGAATCGTTCTTTGATCTGCCCTTGATACCACATCTGGGTAAACAGTTACTTGTTTGTCTCCCCAGGAAAAGCCACATAAGGAACACAACCTCCAACACCTAATCACAGCATGGCCTTGGGCTGGGCAGCCAAACCCGCGTGCTGCTCCAGAGGCAACCAGAATTCCCCACGCTTCCAGTGCCCTTCTCCAGTGAGACCTAACCAGATGATGCCAATTCACTGCCCTCTGAGAATCCTTTTCACCCCATTCCATGCTGTAGGGCAAGGATTGCAATGACCTCACTGGTGTCTCTAGCCTGCTCAGAGCTGTGCAACCTCATCGGTCAATAAATGCTGGGGGGTGGGGGGGTGGAGAGGCAAGTTCACAAGAGAAGTGCTGGAACCAACATACCGACTCTATCAAGTCCAGGGCTTCAGAGAGGCTGGACCCTACAGCAGGGATGAGGAGGTTTGCCGCCTCTACCACCCATTTGTAGGGCAGGCTGGTTTCTGGCGAGGAGTCCTCCTGATATTCACGCTTGAGGGATTCCAGGGGCTCTGGGGTGTGCACTTCTCCCAGATCGGGGGGCACAGGCTCCTGTTCCTGCTCTTTAGCACAAGCAGCAGCAGCTGCTGCAGCCTCCTCCTCACTGCTCTCCTCTTCCTTCACAGTAGAGGGCGCCAGGGGCCAGCCGGTCACAAGACTTCCCTGTCAGATCCAAGGCACACCGTATATTTTTGTTGAAACAGACTATGCTGTAAGTTTCTATCTAAAAACACATAATACAAATCAAATATAAAGGAAACTAGGATGAAGAGAAACTGAGAGACATTCCAACTATACTGTACATTTGGAAAATATCAGTATGACACGTGCTGATGAGACTTACAGATAAATAACTGATTCCGGACTGTCATGGGAAGAGTGGAACATGGACTACAGACGAGACAGAGTTCCTGACTCAATGCCGGCCATGGTAGCACTTGTTATCCCAGAACTTGGAGGCCAAGGCAAGATAGTGATAGTGAATAGTTCACATAGTGAGTTCTACAGAGATGGCTCAGCAGATAAGGATGCCTGCAGCTGGGGGACAACCTGAGTTGATCCGTAAGACCCATGCCATACGGCAGAGAAAACAGATGCTATCCTGACCTCCACACACATCATGATGCATGCACACACACGGCTTTTAAAGCAACAAAAATGTTTTAAAATGTTTAAAGCAAGCAAACAAAACAAACCATTATGCACTCATGTTTTTTGGTTTTTTGGTTTTTTTTTCTTTTTTGTTTTTTTCGAGACAAGGTTTCTCTAACAGCCCTCATAGAGATCTGCCTGCCTCTGCTTCCTGAGTGCTGGCATTAAACACATGGGCAACTATGCCCGGCTATACACACACACACACACACACACACACACACACACGCTTTTTAAAAAATGTTTTGTTTTTTTCTATAAACTTTTTTTTAAAGATTTATTTATTTATTATGTATACAGCACGTATGACTGCCAGCCAGAAGAGGGCACCAGATCTCATTACAGATGGTTGTGAGTCACCATGTGGGTGCTGGGAATTGAACTCAGGACTTCTGGAAGAGCAGTCAGTGCCCTTATCCTCTGAGCCATCTCTCTAGCCCCTAAAAAATGATTTTTTTAAAGCAAGCCAACAATAACAAATCGTTTCCACCACCACAAGGTTCAGAATCAACGTGGAAGTCCCTGAATTAGAAACAGACATACCATGAGCATAAGTGAATACCCTTATCTTAGGATATACAAGCAGAAGCACAGAGCCTCCAGGGGATAAAAATGTAGTTAACTCTCAGTTTCTCTTTCTTTCCTTTTTCTTTTTTGAGGCAGGATTTCTATGTAGTCCCAGGTGGCTTTTAAGTCTCTAAATAGATCAGTCTCTGCTTTCAGGGTGCTGAGACTAAAGTTGTGGGCCCAGGCACCCAGGCACCCAGGCCTAGATGAAGTAAATCCCAAATGGACACACAGAATAATACAGCAAGTTAATGTAAATGAGGCAAATGGGAAAAATGAGCGAAGGCTTGGAGCTGCGGGTGTGGGAGGGTGCTTACCTAGCATAGGCAAGGCCCTTTGGGAATGGGATGGGATTGGAACTAACCCCAAGTATATATAGAACTCCTAGCACTATCAGGAATAGTAATGTAAACTTGTACAACTCTACTGAATGCTTTTCCCAACACTGTGACAGAAAAATAGAAATTGAGGAAAATTCTTCACAGGAATAATTCTAAAAGCAGGACCTAGGAAATGAGCCCAGCCCAGGATTCCCACAAATTTGAGGTCAGACTAGGCTACATGAGACCTGCTCAAAAAGCAAAAGCTGGGCTGGCATGATGGCTCAGTGGATAAGGGCACTTGCTCCCAAGCCTGCTGTTTGTTCGTTGGGACCCACATGGCAGGAGAGATCTGCAAGCTGTCCTCTCACCTCTACCTGCACAGTGTATGTACACCCCTTCCCCAACACACACACACACAGACACACACAGACACACACAGACACAGACACACACACACACACACACACACACACACACACACACACACACGAAAAACAAATGCAACAAAAAACTGAAAACAGGGCTGGAGAGGTGGCTCAGAGGTTAAGAGCACTGACTGCTCTTCCAGAGGACCTGGGTTCAATTCTCAGCACCCACATGGCAACTCACAACTGTCTGTAACTGCAGGATCCAACACCCTCATACTGACATATATACAGGCAAAACACTAATGCACATAAAACAAAAAAAAAAGCATTAAAAAAAATGCAGACAAACAATTCACCCGGAGAGGAAGAGGTGAGACAGACGAAGGTTGAGCTGGTCTCCTGTGCTCTGGACCCTGTGGGGCTCAGACCCGCCGGCATGGCCAGCCCTTCAGACAACACTCCAGTGTACAGGAAGAAAGGGACGCCAATGAACTGACTTCCAGCAGAGCGAGCGGGTCTTCAGCGGCACCAATCCCCCTCATGCTCTCAGCTACCCTGGTGGGCGGTTTTTCTTTTCCTCGGAAATCTCAGGTGGAAAGCATACTGCTTAGATATGCAGGAAACTGCCAGCAGCAGACTTCTTTGGTGAGGGGACCTTCAGGGAGTCAGGACTAGAGATGCCCACTGTCTTCCATCCTTCTCTACAATTTCAATTTCCTATCATATCCCCCTACATAGCTGCAGCTGCCATCAGGGGATCAGATTCCTGGAAGTTGGAATCCCAAGAATAGAGGCAAAAATGTGCTCTAACTCTCCAGCAGGGTGGCGTAGAGCTGGAACCAGCAAGTTCCCTCCAAGCAGTAGGAGGGGTACAAAACAGACATACACATCAGTAACCAGCTCAGCTCACAGCACGAGAAAATAAACCAGTTTCTTGAGCTTTTAGCTAAGATTGAGTATAAAAAAACAAATTATTGGAGACACAGTTTAATGGCTATTTGGTTGTCAACTTGACTACATCTAGAATTAACTAAAACCCAAGCAGGTGGGTACACCAGTGAGGGATTTTCTTAATTAAATCATTTCAAGTGGGTCGAACCACGTTAGTCTGGCCCACCCTTCAGTGATGGCCTATATATATATAAGGACGGAAAGGAGGAAACTTTTGCTCTTTGCCTGTCTGCTCTCCCTCTCACCCTCCCTGGCAAGTCCAATCCTTCACTGGCATTAGTCTACTTCTTCAGGATTCTCAAGACCAGTTGGGATATCCAGCCTTGTAAACTGAAGAACTACTGGATTCTTGGGCCTTCTGTTGATAGACAGCCACTGGTGGACTAGCTGGACCACAGCCTGTATGCCATTCTAATAAATCCCCTTTCTATATTCATAGATAGACAGACAGATTCTCTAAGTTTTGTTCCTCTAGAGAACCCTACCTAATACAGCTTTTGGTACCAGAAATGGTTCTCGAACAATAGAAGTATAAAGATGAATGTTTTAAGTATCTGAACAGGCTTTCTAATTTGCCTACAGTTATTTTTCCCCCTGGAGCTGAGGACTGAACCCAGGGCCTTGCAAGCGCTCTACCACTGAGTTAAATCCCCAACCCCCACCTACAGCTATTAAAGCCTTTCCAGTCACTGACATCTCTCCTAGAAGTGCAGAATGTATTGAAAGTCCATAATATGAACTATTTTATAAACTTAAGAAGACAAAAACTTTGATTATTCTGATTCACCAATAGTGAGAGACAATGGATTTGGAGATTTTATAAATAAGGAAAATGATGGTGCTGGTAGGTTGCTCCTAACATCTCTAGATAAATTGACAAAGGAAAAGAATGTGCTCTGTTCTATGACAAAATTACACTTCTAACATCTCAGAGTCTGATAAAGGACGACATTGAACTAAGTGGTAAACTGACTGACTCCAGATGCACATGAACAGTCTAAACCAGTGGCTCTCAACCATCCTAACCTTTGACCCTTTAATTCGAGGCCCAGCCTTGGAAGGTGTCCCCAGTTAAAGTAAGGTCATTAAATGGTAAAGAATGGGATCCTATAACTTGGAAAGGGGATACGTGGGAGGACCCTAGTGAGGCTGGGAACTTTGAACCCTCAGATTTTCTTTCCTTTTTTTTTTTGGGGGGGGGGGGGGGGTTCGAGACAGGGTTTTGCGCCTTTCCTGGAACTCGGTAGCCCAGGCTGGCCTCGAACTCACAGAGATCCGCTTGCCTCTGCCTCCCGAGTGCTGGGATTAAAGGTGTGCACCACTACCGTCCCTGCAAACCCTCAGATTTTCAAGGGCTTATCTCACCTGAGGAAGCAGTCTCTCCACCCTTAGCAGAAGATGTACTCACACCCTGAAATATATCGTCCTTCCCACCTTTGACTGAGGAAATTAATCCTTCATTCTCTGCTAAGCCAGCAGTGACATTCCCTAAAGGAGATGGATTCCCTAAAAGACAACACTGATGTCCCTCAGAGCCCACCAATTAGACTTATATCCATACTTCAGGCTAAGCAGGCTCCTAGAGAGGAGATAGAAAGTGTAGTTCACAAGAAGGTATGCTATATCACTTAAGAGCTTAATGAGTTTGTTAAGCAGAGTTTCATTCAAGGACAAGTCTGGGGAGTATGTGTGGGAACGGATTTTAAAGAGGTGGAATAATAGTGAAAAGAACATAAAACTGGATCAGGCTGAGTTTATTGAAATGGGCCCACTGAATGAAGATTCTAGGTTTAATATGGGAGCTCACAATAAAAGCGGGAGGGCACAAAATTTTGTTTGAATGGTTGGCTGAAGCATTTGTCAAAAGATGGCCTACTGAAAATGAGTTGGAATCGTCTGACATCCCTAGCTTCCTGTTGACAAAAGGATTTTTTAGGCTCAGAGAAATTGCAATACTCAAGCAGGTACAAAGTATAAAACCTAATCCTCCTCCATGTGAAGGGCCAGAAGACATGCCCTTCACTAATGCTGTAAGATGCAAAATGGTGAGAGGGCACCAGCACATTTGAAGGGCTTCGTTGTCACCTTTTTCCTGTGTCAGACACCTAAGAGTTGGAGATGCTCCTGCTCAGTTGGATGAATTAAATGCAATGGGTTTAATTGGGCCACATAATAGCACTCAATTGCCAAGGGCAAGGTGATTGTAGTTATTATAACAGGCAGCATAGACAAAGCCTGACTCATAATGGTCAGCCCAGGCACAGGGGTTTTTATGACTCTTATGGACCTTTGGTACTGGCTACTCAGTTATGATGTTTCTAGGCATGAAGTAGTTAAGAAGCCTACTGTATTTTTGTTGTTTGATTTGCATAAGCAGAAAAATTATCAAACAAATGTAAGAAAAGCTACATTGGATTGTGGCAAAAAGAGAATCTTAGCCCATGAACCAATTTCCAGACCTGAGCCAGTTTGCAGACCCAGACCCCTTAAATGAAGGAACTTGCTGGGTCCCCCTGGGGAAGGACCTTGATAAAATACCTAAGAGTTTTACTGTTAGCCTATCTCCAATCTTTCTCCAGAGGATCTATGTAACTATACAATGGAAGAAAGGAAACAATCAGTTCTGAATTGACGCTAGGAGATTCCAAGACACACTGTGGCCCTCCAGGTAAAGTAGGAGCTTAGGGAGGACAGGTGGAGTTTTGGATGAAGTCCAACTCACAGTAGGTCCAAAAGGTCCCCAAACTCATCCTGTAGTTATTTTCCCAGTTCTAGAAAGTAAAGCTGGGATACTCAGAAGTTACTTACAAGGTGGCGGAATTCTCACACTGGGTTCCTGACCTGTGAAGCGAGGGCTATGCTGGTTAGAAAGGCTAAATGGAAACCTTTTAGAGTTGCCTTTGCAGGGAACACAGTGAATCAAAACAGCCTCGTATCCCTGGAGGAACTGCAGAAATCAGTGCCACCATGAAGAACTTTGAAAGATGGGGTGGGGGTGAGGGGGAAGCACGTTCCCACCCTATCTCCCTTTAACTCTGTCTGGCCAGTGCAGAAGACAGATGGATCATGGAGAATGATAGCTGACTATGGAAAACTCAATCAGGTAGTGACTCCAATTGCAATGTGGTGTCCTCACTCAAGCAGATTAACACATCTCCCTGGGGTACATGGTATGCAGCTCCTGATGGCCCAAATGGCTTCTCTGCACCTGTCCATAAGGACCGCTGATTTGCTTTCAGTTGGCAAGGCCAGCAGTACACCTTTACAGTTTTACCTCAACAATGTATTAACTCCCCAGCCCCATGTCGTAACTCAAAAGGGATCTTGATCATCTGTCTCTTCCACAAAAATATCACAGGTGCACTATAATGATGATGTGATGCTGATTGGACCAAGTGAGCAGGAGGAAGCAACCACTTTGGACTTGGTAACACATACACATCAAATGGAAAATAAATCCAACCAAAATTCAAGAGCCTTCTAACTCAGTGAAATTCTTAGACATCTAGGGGCATACAGAAATCAGTACCACCTTATGAAGAGTAAGTTATTGCACCTGGCCCCTCCCATCACCAAAGAAACAAGCCTAGTGGGGCCTCTTTGGAGTCTAGGAACAGCACATTCCCCATTTGGGTGTATTACTCTGAAAGCTGCTAGCTTTGACTGGAGCCTGGAACAGGAGCAGGCTCTACAACAGGTCCAGGCTGCTGT
Organism: Peromyscus maniculatus bairdii; assembly: GCF_049852395.1. Classification (NCBI taxonomy): domain Eukaryota; kingdom Metazoa; phylum Chordata; class Mammalia; order Rodentia; family Cricetidae; genus Peromyscus; species Peromyscus maniculatus. The sequence continues at coordinate 144,485,175 of NC_134855.1, forward strand.
GCAGGCTGCTCTCCCACTTGGACCACAGGATCCAGCAGACCCGATGGTACTTGAGGTGTCGATGGCAGACAGGGATGCTGTTTGCAGCCCCTACAGGTGAATCACAGAAAAGGCCTTTGGGGTTTGGGAGTAAGGCTCCACCATCTGCAGACAATTATAGCTCTTGGCCTGCTGTTGGGCCTTGGTGGAAACTGAACATTTAACAATGGGCCACCAAGTTACCATGTGACCTGTGCTGCTCATCACAAGTTGGGTGTTATCTGACTCACCACACCATAAAGTAGGAGGCTCACAGCAGCAATTTATTGTCAAATCAAAGTTCATATATATTCAGGCCCAAGCAGGTCCTGAAGGTACAAGCAAGTTTACATGCAGAAGTTGCCCAAATGCCTATGGTTTCTACTCCCATTCCAATACTGTTTACTGCTAAGCATGAACCTATAGCCTCATGGGGCTATATGATTGGTTGACTGAAAAAGAGAAAACTAGTCTGGTTTACTGATGGGTCTGCACATTATGCAGACACCACCCAGAAGTAGACAGCTGCAGCATTACAAGCCCTTTCTGGGATAACCCTGAAGACACTGGCGAAAGGAATTCTTCCCAGAACTTCAAGCAGTACACATGGTTATACATTTTGTTTAGAGGGAGAAATGACAAGATATGCGACTTAATTGATTCATCCATGCAATGGATTGGCTGGATGGCTAGAGACTTGGAAAGAGCTGACTGGAAAACTGGTAAGAAAGACATCTGGGGAAGAAGTATGTGGTATTTCCAAATGGGTGAAGTGTGAAGATATGTGTCTCATGTAAATGCTCATCAAAAGGTGACTTCAGCAGAGGAAGAGAACAATAATCAAGAAAAGAAAGAGAGGAAGAAAATAAAAAAGACACCATGAATAAGTTGTCCTCTGATCTCCACATGGGCTCTAGGACACACACGGACACGGACACGGACACGGACACACACACACACACACACACACACACACACACACACACACACACACACAAATGGTTTGGTTTGGTTTTTTGGGAGGACAGGTTTCTCTGTGTAACAGCCCTGGCTGTCCTGGAACTCACTCTGTAGCCCAGGCTGGCCTTGATCAGATCCACCTGCCTCTGCCTCCTGAGTGCTGGAATTAAAGACATGCATGTACCACCACCACATAGCAAGCACACTTTCAGTTTGTAGACTGGAAAGACCTTTAAGAGAAAAGTTGCTGAAAGGGCTAGGAGACGGAGAACTCCTCCCCAACCCACTTCTCAAAATGTTATCCGACTGCTTTCCTGTCCTGCAGGCCAACTAGGGCTAGCTTGTCACAAAGAAAGCCCTAGAAACATGATGGTCACACTTGGACCCCAGGGCAGAAATGAGTGAGTGGCTCTGGGGAAGGTACTGAGGAGACAGAGTCAGATAACCAGGGAAAACAGCAAACAAACCACCCTGGAATGGAGCCCAGAGACTGAGCCGCAGGTGACCACTCACCTGGCCTTCCACGGGCTGGGCACTCTGGTGGCGGTCCTTGTCCTCAAGCTCCAAAAGCAGGTAGACAGGCTTGCAGTCTCTGGACTCGCTTGGGAAGCCTCCTGTGTCTACTTTCCTCTTGATGGTAGAGTTCCAGTGATTCTTCACAGCATTGTCCGTCCTGTGGGGAAACCCAGGGGCCTCTGACACACAGCAGCTTGAAGGCTTCTTCTCCCGCCCTGCCGCAGCTTATCCCCACCCACATCTGTGAGTGAAGGTTTGGTGGAATGCACGGTGAACACCGTTCAGCTCTACAATGAAGCCTCACAATGTAGCCCTCCATGGCTTAGCAGATCTCCATGGAATACGCAGTGCAAGCTGGACTGAGTGCAAGCTGGACTGACCTGGAAAGCTTCTCTGAAGAAAGAGCCGTGAAGCTGACAGCAAGCGGGTGGGCCTCACAACAGGGCAAGGCAGCAATGCACGCCAGGCTGTCAGAGCAGTGTGTGTGAGTGTGTGTGTGTGGGGGGGGGGTCAGAGCAGTGAGTGTGTGTGTGTGTGTGTGTCAGAGCCCAGCAGCTGTGGGAAAGGAAAAGAGTGGCTCAGGACCAAGCAACTAAAGTGACTGCAGATGGAGGCTGAGGCGACTGGCATGTGCAAGGCCAACCATGCCACACAGGGAAGGGGCTCTGAGTCCCCAGCCAAGAAACAAGGCAGGCCCCCAAAGATAACACCCGGGGACTAAAGTTATGAAACTAGGCGGTTCAGACTCCAGAGACACTTTATCACCTGGCCTCCTCTCTTTGTTCTTCCTCCCAGGGTCCCACTGCCATGACAAAGGATGGACTCAAAACAAAACACAAGAAAACAAAAGCGAAGTAAGGACAGGAAAACAGGGAAGCAAGGGGCAGCAAATCCGATTTAGGAGTTCGCAGAAATGGAAAGACGTCAGGGGAGCAACAGCTAGAGACTGGAGTCCAAACCAAACTGACCTGACTGAAGAGTCTAGTTAGAATCAACTCACCCCAAGGCTCCTAACACGGCTCCTACCAGAACTCCAGGAGCCCCAGGATTGGAGCAACCAGATTGAGCTCAGACAAGACAAGCACAGGTTAAGCAGAGTGGCTGTCTGACCTCCAGCTCCTGACCCTGACCTCCAGGCAGGAAGAAAGATGTTTCCTCTTTAAAAATAACCCAGCTTATGTGCTGGGGGTATAGCTCAGCACTAGAGCATTTGACTGCAGACCTAACCAAACAACAGTGGCCACAATGGACAGACACAGCAAACGTCAGACTCTGGGGCTCCATGGAAATCTGCACCCTGGAGGTGAGATTCCCAATGCCCTTCTACCTGCCACGGCACCCCAGGCAATAGCTCCTTACAGGAATCATCTACCTCTGGGGAAATAAGTAACTCCAGAGAAAAGCATCCGTTCTTGGGAGTGTCCTCCCAGAGGGCCAGCGGACAACAAAACTGGGCAGTAAAGACCATCAGCACATAAGCACCAGCAGTTTGCAGTGCATTTCCTAACCATGTTCACTGACTGCTTCCTAAGTGCGAAGGGCCAACCACAGATCGGCAATCCTTCAAAGCAAACCTCCTGTATTAAATCAAAATGGTTGGGCGAAACAAAGAGCAAGAAATACTAGGCCAGTGGTTCTCAACCTCCCTAGCACTGCGACCCTTTAGTACGGTTCATGTTGTGGTGAACTCCAACCATGAAATTATTTTTGTTGCTACTTCCTAACTGTGGTTTAGCTACTGCTATGAATCATAAAGTATCTGTGTGTTTTCCAATGGTCTCAGGTGATCCCTGTGAAAGGGATGTTTGACCATAAAAGGGGATCTCAACCCAGAGGTTGAGAACCACTGCATCAGGCAAACACACAAAGCAGGAAAGGAGTACTTTTGTCTTTTGATCTTTTAAACACAGTATCAAGAGTGAAATAAATGGTTGCAAGCATATATTAAGAACCTGGTCCAGAAAAGGAGTAAGAATTTAGAAAACAAAACTTCTTAAAATAATTTCCAAAGGACTGGAAGGTTAAAAACCAAGAAACTTCTCAGGAAGTGAAATCAAAGAGAAAACAGGAGAAAGATTAAGAAATCACGGGATGTTCTCAATATTCTGAACAAAAATTATTTTCAAACTCTACATCTACTTAAATCATCTATTAAATGTGAGACAAAATCAAGGACTGAGCTCAGGATGCTAATGAAGGATGTGTTCCACTAAAACAAGAAAGTAAACAACACATGAGAAATCTAACAGGATGAGGGATGAAAGACATCCACTCTAACAACAGGGTAGCAGTCATGAACACAAAGGAATGGGTGTTCCTACCTGCAGTCTGTGGACTATACACATGCAGAGGCCAGAAGAGGGCGTTATATCCTCTGGAAATGAGTTCCAGAGGGTGGTTAGCCACCACGTGAATGCTGGAACTGAAATCAGGTCCTCCACAAGAGCAGCAAGTACTCCATCGCCCCAGTCCTGCTTCGACCTTTCTTTTGGTTTTTTCTATTTGTTTACATTTGTTTGTTTGGTTGGTTTTGTTTTTTTCTTTTTGTTTTCCCAGACAAGGCTTTTCTGTGTACCCCTGGCTGTACTGGAACTCACTCTGTAGACCAGGCTGGCCTGGAACTCAGAGATCTTCCTGCTTCTGCCTCCCAGAGTGCTGGGATTAAAAGGCATCACCATCGCCCGGCTGTTTTTACCTTTCTTAATAAGGCATGACTTACGGCTGGCAGGGTGACACATACCTTTAGTCTCAGCACTCAGGAGACATCGGCAGACAGATCTCTGAGTTGGAAGCCAGCCTGGTCTACAAAATGAGTTCCAAGACAGCCAGAGCCATTACACAGAGAGACCCTGTCTCAAAAACAAACAAAAGAAACCAAAAACAAACAAACAAAAGAAGAGGCATGACTTTCTCTCCATCTCCTGGTGGCTGATGGGACTTCCACCCACCTGTACCACGTTTCTTCTAAATGCTAACAAAACTGTCTTTGAGATTAAAAGTACAGACAAACAAAAACACCTGTGAAGGGGACCACTTAGGAAGAACGGTAGCCAGATAAGGAGATACACTCATGGATAGTACTAGTACTTGAGCGCTATGTTCCAGGTAGTAACATTAGCTCTGTTGTCCTAACTAAACATTGGGGTCCTGGGATATAAGTATCCTAGTTAGTTTGTTTTTTTTTTTTGCCTGAGACAGGGTCTCTCTTTATAGCCCTGGTTGTCCTGGAACTCACTTTTTAGACCAGGCTGGCCTTGGACTAAGAGATCCACCTGCCTGTCTCCAAACTGGTATTAAAGGCGCGCGCCACCACATCAAGTTGTCTGCACCTCGTTATTTTTAATTAACAACTTGGCAGTCTGCAGGGCAGTGGTGGCACAGGCCTTTAATCCCAGCATCTGGGAGGCAGAGGCCGGGGAATCTCTGTGAGATTAAGGCCAGCCTGGTCTACAGAGAGTTCCGGGATAGCTATGTAAGGACCCTGTCTCAGGAAGAGGGGTGGGGACAAGTGCCTGCAAGTGAGCTAAAACAAGCCAGTAGGCAACGTTCCTCCCTGGTCTGGGCTTCAAGTTCTTGCTTTACTTCCCTCAACTGTGACCTGGAAGTAAAAGACAAATAAATGCCACCACCACTGCCCTCCCCCCCCCCACCTTGCTTTGGGTCAGTGTTTTATCACAGCAACAGAAAGAAAGCAGAGCAATAGGATAAATGGATGGGGCATCAGGAGGGAGAGAGGGCCAGAGTCCCAGCAGCTCACAGCACCAACTACTCTTCCAGAGGGCCTTGATTTGATTCCCAACATACACAGGGTAGCTCACAACTCTAACTCTAGTCCTAGGGCAACCAATGCCTTCTGGCCTCCTCAGGCACTAGGCATGCACATGGTGCAGACAAACAAGCGGGCAAAACACTCATACACATAAAAACAAAAAAGAACCCACAAGTATAATATTCTTAAAAACAACAACGAATCATTCATAAATATGGATGTGGTGATATATTGTGTACCCTAATAAAATTTGCCTGGAGATTACAAAACAGAACAAGCCACTAGATTAGACATAGAAGCCAGGCAGTGGTGGCACACACCTTTAATCCTAGCACTCGGGAGTCACACGCCTTTAATCCCAGCACTAAGAAGGAAGTGATATGGTGGGTGGAGAAAGGTATAAAAGGCATGAGGAGACAGGAACTAAGGCTTTTTGACAGAAGCGTCCCTTTCAGCAAGAAGCTCCTGGCTGGAGGAGCTCTTTCAGGTTGAGGAGTTGGTGAGGTGGCTTGCTCTGCTTCTCTGATCTTTCAGCTTTCCCCCTAATATCTGGTTCTGGGTTTTTTATTGCAACTCGAACAACATATATATGGATACTGGCTAGGCGTGGTGGTGCACACCCACATCCTCAGCAGTCATGAGGCCAAGGTTTCAAGTCAGCCTGGGTTCAACAAGTTTCAAGTCAGCCTGGGTTCAACACCAGCATGGGATATACATCAAGTCCCTGTCTCTAAACAAAAAAAGATGAGTCTGATTTAGTAGGAACTGGGAAATGGGGACAGAAACTGGTGTTTCCGTCATATTCCCTCTAACAGGACACAACCTGACTTTCCAGTCTTTTTAGATCTACTTCTGTCCCTTCTGATGCATGTCTCTGGGCGACCTGGAGACTGAAGGCAAGGCTATTTGAATGTTAAAAAACATGGGACTGCTCATGGTACTCTGGGACACTCCATCCCAAGCATGGGCCTCACTCACCAGGCACGGTACCCTGCCTGCACCCTACCTACCTCCCGGGCAGCATCTTGGCTATCTCAGCCCAGCGGTTGCCCAGCACTTTATGGGCCTCACAGATGATGCGGTCTTCCTCCTCGGTCCAGCAGGACTTCTTCACCTCAGGGTTGAGGTGATTGTGCCAGCGCTCACGGCACTGCTTCCCCAGCCGGCCCTTCAGGTGCTTGGCAATCAGAGTCCACTGTTTTGTGCCATACTTCTTGACCAGCTCAATGACCTTGAAGAAAACATCAGTGAAGAACCAGCCCCTCGATCACCTCCACTTAAGCATCGCCATATCCAGATGGGCCTCACTTTGCAGGACTTTAGAGAGGTACAAGCCTATGAGGTCAGCCCCAATCACACTAGAGAGTTAGGTCAAGTCTTCTTGATACTTCTGTGGAAATCTCACGGCACCAAGAACTAGACTTCAGCCTTCAACCCCTCGGAGAAAGACTCTTTTGTTCAGGACACAAACCATAACAGTCACAGCAACTCAAGCTAGGCCCTCCTCAGTTCTTTGTTGTTGTTGTTTTTTTTCTGAGACAGGTTCCTCTGTGTAGCTCTGGTTGTCCTAGAACTCAATCTATGTATCAGATTGGCCTCGAACTCAAGAGATTCGCATGCCTCTGCCTCCTGAGTGCTGGGATTAAAGGTGTGGACCACTACCTGCCCAGCTCCCTCCTCAATTCTTGATACACACATATTCTCCTGTGCACATAGCCACAACCAGGGAAGAGTAGATACTCATAGAAAAGGGGATTTTTGTGTAGTAATATTTTATTTCATTTCTGTGTAGTTAAAAAAAAAATTGAGACAGGGTCTCACTATGTAGACCAAGTTGGCTTTGAACACCTGATCCTTCAGCTCCCACCTTCCCAGGACTGCGATTAGAGACATGTGCCACCACACCCAGTTTGCCGTGATTTAAATGTTTTTAGTAATCATATCCCATTTGGATGGGCATATGCATCTACAAGACAGTACTTTTTTTTTTTTTTTTTTTTTTGGTTTTTCGAGACAGGGTTTCTCTGCGTAGCTTTGTGCCTTTCCTGGAACTCACTTGGTAGTCCAGGTACTTTTTTATCCCCCGCTTTTCTTGGGTGCTGTGTCTCCCAAGGTGGAATGGTATCTTATGGGCTAACACCAGGGAGATGAACCAAAGCTCTATAAAGGAGCTCCAGAAAAGCAGCCCGGGGTGATCATAGTTTGGAGAATGTCAAATTCTTTCTGTGCCTTGGTTTTACCCAGCTTTAACATGGACATAACCCACCTCACAGGACTACTGATGCTACAGAAATAAAGCATTAAAATGCCAAATGTGGCAAACACCTGTAATCCTAACACATGGGAGATAGAGACAGGAGGATTAGGAGTTCAAGGCCAGCCTTGGCTACATAGCAAGTTTGAGGTCAGCCCAGGCTACCTGAGATCCTGTCTCAAATACAGAAAAAAAAAAAAAAAAATCCCAAAGAAGGGTTTAGAGGGGGGGTAAGTTCAGCGGTGGAGAGCTTGCCCAGCATTGTAATAGGTTTCATCTGAAGCACCAAAAAAGCAAAGCCTCTGAGTTTTGTGGCTGTGTGGTATAACCATTATCACAGCATCTACCAAATTATCACCGCATCAGTGGCAGCTGCCACTGGCTGAGCCAGCCCCTTATGTGCACCAGACATCTCATTACCTTTCCATGTTATATGTGACAGGTAAGGTCACCAGCTAAAAGCTGGGTAACTCGTGGGGTGACTACATGCCCAGGACTCAAAAGGATGACTGAGGTCTGAATCAAGACCAGCTTAGACTACACAACCAACATGAGACTAACCAGGGCTATAAAGCTGGTCTTTCTCAGAACACACACACACACACACACACACACACACACACACACACACACACACACACCAAAGATACTCAGGACTAAGTGGAGTGCTACAGGAGTGTTCTGACACCTCCCGGTGCCTGGCGGTGGTGGAAGCCCATGGTATACGCGGCCCTTTAACCAGCACTTACCTTCTGATCTTCCTCTTTGGTCCATGGTCCCTTAACGAGGTCTGGATTCAAAACCCTCAGCCACCGGTACTGGCATTGCTGGTCTGTGCGGTTCTGGGACAGGAAGAGAAATAACTCTGGGACCATACAACTGAACTCTGGTGGAGCCCTGAGCTCAGGGACCAATGTGCAAGCCTGTGTCAGGTAGCTGTGTCCTGTGCCATTCACCCACCACACGCCAGAGGCTGACCTACCAGAACATGGGTGTATTATTTTTGCTTCAAAGGATAAACCCAGGCCCTGTAGAAAGGAGCCTCCCACCCTCTGTACCTAGTATGTATGTAGGGTATACTATCTCAAAGTCTATAAAAGCTTCTTGGGACTTAGTGATTCCTGTTTTCTTCTTGGACACCATTTTTATTCTTTAAAGAGTTCAGGTTACAAGGAAGAAAGGGTGGAGGCAGAGAGAAGTATGATGCCCCGGCCTGAGATGCCTATGGAACCCCATCAGTTAAGCGGCAGCCTGTCTAGATGGCTGCAGTCCTGGGAGGGTGTGTAAAAGCAGGCTCTCACCCCAGAGGACTCGGAATGTTGGTGGAGGGCACAGCCACCTGGGCAGGAGCCTCAGCTTGAAGTCTCCTCAAATACGCCTCCCTCAGTTTCAACTCATGGCCCAGAGCTAAGTGTCCAGCTGCTCCTGACTTGCTGGAAAAAACACAAACAGCCTTTGGGCCTAGGACAGAGGGCACGCTAAAGCAGCTGTGTGGAATCTTCTCACTGGGTGCCTTCTGGTTTGTGTTTTTGGGTGGTTTTTTTTTTTTTTTTTTTTTGGTTTTCCGAGACAGGGTTTCTCTGTGTAGTTTTGCCCCTTTCCTGGAACTCATTTTGTAGACCAGGCTGGCCTCGAACTCACAGAGATCTGCCTGACTCTGCCTCCCGAGTGCTGGTAGATTAAAGGCATGCGCCACCACCGCCAGGCTGGTTTTTTTGTTGTTGTTGGTTTTTTTGTTTTTTGTTTTTTGAGACAGGATTTCTCTGTGTAGCCCTGGCTGTCCTGGAACTCGCCTTGTAGACCAGGCTGGCCTCTTGAACTCAGAGATCCTCCTGCCTCTGCCCTTTGCCCCTCACCCACCGCATGCCGCATGCCGCATGCCAGGATTAAAGGTATATGCACCACCACTGCGGCCCAGCCTCCCAGGCTTCACTTCAGCTTTCTAAACAGCTCACAGCAGGCCACCGGAGCCCTTGCCTGGGGGAGGGCCGGTACTCACAGGAAAGTGGCTGGCCAGGAACTTCCAGTCCTGCTGTCCGAACTGCCTCACCAGGGCCCTCAGCTGCTCATCCTGCCAGCATAAGAAAGACACAGGATTTAGCTCTCGTGTGTGTGTGTGTGTGTGTGTGTGTGTGTGTGTGTGTGTGTGTGTGTGTGTGAAGTTTTTTTATAGATGCCGGGATACAGCCATATTCACATATTCACTCAGGAACTGAGTGCCTACTATGTGTCAATTATCAGTCCCAGTGGCAGGCAGCAGCAGATGTGCCTGACAGGGAGGAGAGGGTAATCAATGCCTCAGGCAGGCACACTTATCACCACTCTGTGGTGGAGGAGATGCTGGGAGCTGTGGTGACTGACTCTTCAGGCAGGTGGGCAGACAGGTTTTAAAAAAAAAATGAGAGAGCTTGACTGAGGAGGGGGGAGGGGAGAGGGGTCCTGCTGGAGAGGCTGACAGTGAGGGCCCCCAGGATTGAGTCAGTGATTCAGGGGTTCAATCACCAAGAGGCACTTATGCACTTGGGCAGCGGATGATCAAGGTCCAGTGTGCTTGTTACAAAGTATCGGTGTGGGAAATTTTCAGAAAACAGAAGCCAGATGGGGGTGGGGGGCGGGGGACGTCTAGTTTAACCTCTGTACTTGAGACAAAAGCAAAGAATATCAGGAGGAGTTCAAGGCCATCATAAAGTATACAGGTAGCTAGCATTCCAGAGCAGCCTGGGATACAAGAAACCCACCTCAAATCAAATCAAAAACAACAAAATCCCACAAACAAAAAACCATTCACTCTCCCACTCAGGGCTGGGAAGGCAGCTGAGCTGCTGCCGTGCTCTGTCAGTGTGCACTGCGCTCTATCTCCGGCACCTACATCAGGAAAAGTAAGAAATTCAAGCTCATCCTCAGCTGTTCAACAAGCTGGGAGGCCTGCCCGGCATTCGTGAAAAACCCTCTCTCAAAAGACAACGAAAAAGCGCCAGAGAGACTGCTCAGTGGGGAAAGGCACTTGCTAAGTCTGACGATCCGACTTCGTTCCCTAGGACGCAGATGGGAGAGAACCGACCTCCAAATGTTGTACACACACACACACACACACACACACACACGCACACACGCACGCACACACGCAATAGAACAAAGGAAAAGAAAAGGTGTAGCACACATCAGCCCTCTCTCACACAAGAACAATACATAAGATTAATTAAAAGGGGTTAGAGAGATGGCTCAGCGGTTAAGAGTACTGGCTGCTCTTTCATGGACCTGGGTTCAATTCTCAGCACCCACATGGCTGCTCACAACTGTCTGTCACTCTGGTTCCAGTGGACCTGGCACCCTCTTCTGGCCTCTGCACCTACACACGTGCAGGCAAAATGCCCCCACACACAAAATAATAAAATTATTTTGTTTTAAAATTTTAAATGACAAACATTTTTTTACAAAACTAGAGATTTAGCTTCCTAGCAGCCCAAGGTTCTCAGGGTCAAATGTCCCCACCATGCAGTATGACGAGACAGTCTTGGGAGGACTGGAGGTGGTGAAGTCATCCAATCTCTGCTGTCAGAATGGATTAGCAATACATGGATCAATCGGTTGGTATCTTAAGTCTGTCATAAAAGACAGTATGGCACTGTCTCTTCCATAACCCTACCCTGCCTGGAAACAGAGTCCCCACGAGGAAAAAGGACTTCCTTAGCTGCACAGCAGAATGGAGAGGTGATTAAAGCTGTCTTTATAAACTACCTACTCTCTGGAATGAGGATGCAACTGCAGATTTATCAGACCAAGATAAAGGGCAATAAGCACTTAGGAGAGACGGAGGTCCTGAGGCCTGAGGACCACGCCCCAATCCACAGATTTTGGAATGCTCTGAGGAGACAAAGGGGAGAAGTAGAAGGTCCATCAACTTCCTCACTGTCCACAGACGGGGTCATTAGACGCCACCAGCCGCCATTAACCCTCTCCCCAGCTCCATGGAGTAGCTGTGGCTCACCTCCTCATGGGTCCATTTGACCTTGCATTTGTTGTCTCTCGGCTCCAGGAGGTCTGAGTCCGTGTCCTGGTAGTGTAACTCATCCAGCTCCTCACTGTGGAAGCAAGCTAAAGGTCATGGACAGCATGTTTACATACCTTTACCTGGGGGTGGTAGTGCATGGCCAGGGTCAGGTCAACTATAGGGAGGTTTGGGGAGGCAGGCCTTTCTCTTCTACTTTCCAAAAGTAGGTACAGGCTAGCTGTGGTGGCCCATACTGGTAATCCCAGCACTCGGGAGGCAGAGCCAGGTGGATCTCTGTGATCAAGGCTAGCCTGGTCTACAGAGTGAGATCCAGGACAGTTACACCAAAACTACACAGAGAAACCCTGTCTCGAAAAAAAAAAAAAAATGAAAAAAAAAAAAAGAAAGAAAGAAAGATTGTGATATTTAACTGGGCAATGGTGGTGCACGCCTTTAATCTCAGCACTTGAGAGGCAGAGAGGCAGGCATATCTTTATGAGTTCGAGGCCAGGCTGGTCTACAGAGCAAGTTCCAGGACAGCCAGGGCTGTCAAGAAAGAGAGGGGGTGGGGGGTTGGGGATTTAGTTCAGTGGTAGAGCTCTTGCCTAGCAAGTGCAGGGCCCTGGATTCGGTCCTCAGCTGGGGGCGCGCGCGGGGGGGGGGGGGGGGGGGGGGGGGGGGGGATATGATTATGGTATTTAGCTGGCCAGTGATTGTATACGCCTCTAACCCCAACACTCTGGAGGCTGAGACAGGATTGCTGCCAGGAGAGCTAGAGGCCTGTCTCAAAACACAAACGATATTCAAAACCCCATTCCCACTTTTTTCTTTTCAATAATAAACTTACACCTGCACTTGCTTTTTTGTTTTGTTTAGATTATTTTGTTTATGAGTGCTTTGCCTTCATGTATGTCTATGCACCACATCTATCTATACCCGGTGCATGCAGAGTTAGAAGAGGGTGCCTGATCCCCTAGAATTAGAGGTCCAGATGATTGTGAGCCACCAGGTGGGTGCTGGGAACTGAACCTGGATCCTCTGCAAGTGCAGTAAGTGTTCTTAACCACTGAGGCATCTCTCCAGTTGCTAACACTGGATATTTTCATGATCATCAAGCATGCAAAAATTTAAAAGACCTAATTACTTAGGGGAAACATCTAAAACATGTCATCACTAACTTTTTCCATCCCCTTTATCTGGGATTAAAGGCATATTCTGCCATACCCAGCCTTACTTCATTCTTGCCTGTCCCTTTCCAATTCGCGCCTACATGTGATGAACAGAAAAAACTCAGAATATAATCATTTGAAGTCTGAAGGCTTTAAAGAAACTAACAAAGAAGTTTTTGTTGTTGTTGTTGTTTTTCAAGAAGGGGTTTCTCAGTGTAGCTCTGGCTATCCTGGAACTTGACTGGCCTGCCTCTGCTTCCCTGCTGGGATTAAAGGTTTGCTCCACCACGGGCCAGTAACACGGAATATTTTATTTAACTGCTACCAAACTCCTACTATCTAGTTTAATGCTTTGAAAGAGAGATCACACTATGAACCTCCAAGAATGCTAGTCAGGGAGGGACTGCAGAGCTGGTTCATTGGTTAGAAACATAATGCTCTTGATGAGGACCCAGGTTCAGTTTCCAGAACCCTTTACCACCACCTCCCAGCTCTAGGAGGATCCTGGCTCTGGCCTCTGTGGGCACCTACACCCAAGTGCATATATATAACTACACGTACTTAATTAAGGAAGGAAGGAAAACAGTTATTCGCAGGACCTGCATTGAGTCGCTTCTAGCAAATATAGTCCTACGTCTGTCATCTGTCGCTGGGAAAAGCAAAAAGATTTGCAAACAAAACGAGCCATGCTCTGTGCCCACATGGGTTCTGATGGTGTCTACACACCCTTCCCTTTCTTCCCCCAAAGGCAGCAGAGCTTCCCAGTAACTCCTACACACCCAAAGCACTTTGGAAAACCAGGGCCCTGACCTCAGCTCCAACCTCTGGTCTTGACATTACCCACAAAGGTCAGCTCCACCTTCACAACCTGGAATTTGGCATAGAAAAACCTTAAGAAATATTTGCCCAGGGCACCAGTGGATTTGTGAATGAATGAATACTGCAAAGAGAAGCTGCCTACTAACCCATTTTAAAATTCAATTACAATGAGAAGAAGTTTCCAAACCTAACAATACATGTCACTGGATCTGGAACGCTGCAGATTTGTTCTGTCACTTCTGACCCAATGCATGCACCACTTAACCACTGTAAAGCAGGAGGCAAAATCTACTAAGCATTAATAACTTAGTTTGCTTCTCCAGTACCCAGCGCGAGGCCCAGATTCTATTAGAAGCTCAGTCAATGTCCCCGAACAAAAGGCATCTATGTAGAGAAGCTCTCATGCTGTGTAATGGGAATACTATTAAACAGATGGCAGATGATGGCATTCACACGATGCCCCCTCTCACATTCTCAAGGTCTCCATTTAACAGATGTGAACATTGAGGCCAACCAGGGTTATGCGGCGTCAGGCTCCACACCTTTACTCCCTTACCTCCCTAGTAATCACAGCTTGAAAAGCAGAGGCCAGTGTGTGGTTTAAAAAAAAAAAAATCACATTTTTGTACACATACCCTTTCTCTTGCCCATGTACGTTCTGGGCTGTGCTCCAGGGAAAGGTGAGTCAGAGGCCAAGAGGGAAGTGGGGCACTGGGGTACAAGAGAGTTATAACGTGGCAGAAAAAGGATTGAGGCTTGTGAGGATACAGGGGCACTGAGCCCATGCTTCACAAGGGTCCCTCCAAATGAGCCCCGGGACTCCTGGAGTTAACATGTCCAGAGGCTCTTCCTGGCCACTGAACTGCCTTAGAAACGGGGGCATGGGAACCCACCCTGACCAGCGCTCATGGACCGAATACTTTCCAGCAATGAGGAACTCTGTGAAAGTGAGCAAGCTGGGCATCTCGGTTTGTATCCTCATCCTAAGCCCAGTTCGGCCATCTGAGGACATGAGTGTTCTGAACTGCAGAGACCCAGAGGGAACACGGCAGGACCCCATTATCCCACTCCTTAGAGAGGCTGGAAAGCCCCGCAATTGGGCCCCAGATACACAGGTGTACGAAAGGTCCAGGCTTGACCCAGCCACTTATCCTCTGGGGAAATTTAGTAAGAGGGAAACGCGGCTCCTGCCTTTGGCCCAGCGACCGCTGGCAGAGCAGTCTCGTTACACATCAGCAGTCTCTACTGAGCCCCAGCTACCCAAAACTAGCGTGGGACAGGAAGAGGGTTTCTGAAACCAAACCGAACCGGCCGCCGAATCCCCAAGAGACAGACAATGAATCCCCGGTCTCACACCCGGCAGAGGGCCCAGGGGCTTTGTGCTTCCCGGAATGCAAACAAGAAAGGGACTCCAGCGAATTCGAGCCACTCTTGGACGACAAGTGTCTCGGAGACTTCTGCCTCCCACTCGCTGCGACTTGGAGAGACATTCCCCCGGCCCAGTAGTGAGCCTCCAGCTGACACCGCGCGCACCAGCCTTCCTTCCCCACCCTGCAATTAGGCGGGAGATGATGGACCTCACCCAGGGCCGGGACCGGGTCTCGGGGAGGGAACCCGCGCTTTCGTGCTCCTGGGCCCAGAAGGCCCGGGAATCCGGGCGAGGGGTCCCTAGAGCCCCTTACCGTGGCGCGCTCCCCTGCATCGGGCGGCGCCCTGGCACAGGGCTGCCGCGCGGGGTGCATTTCCCGCGGGGAGCCCCCACCTCCTGTTTGCAGACTGAAGGAGAGGGGCGAGAACCCCAGAACTCACCAGCGCGTCCGCCGAGACATCCCCCCGGCCCGGGCCGCGCCGCGCCCTCACGCCCGCCGGCCGAGCCTGGAGCGGGAGCCGGGCCGGGGTCAGGATTCGGGCTGCTCCGGCCGCTCCCGGCCCCAGGCGGCGCTCTGAGGCGTCTGTGTGTCTGCAGGTCTCGTCGCGCGCTCTCAGGAACTGCAGCTGCCTCGGGAGCGCACAGAACCACTTTCCTATCTCCCGCCAAGTGCGTCGGCGCCGCCCGGACCTGGCGCGCGAGCGCGAGGGCGGAGCGTACGGAAGGGGCGGGGTGGACAAGAGACGAGGGGCGGAGCCCGGGCGCCAGAGCCCAAGGAGGAGCCTACAGGAGGGGCGGAGACCAAGGAGGGGAAGGGAGTAGTCTGCTGGAGCAGGAACAGAGCCTGCGGGCCTGGCTGGGCAGATGTGAGGACTTCCAGAAAGACACACCTTGCGACTCAATGAGGCGAGGGTTCCAACCTTGTGCGGATCTTAGCTAGACCCCGAGCAACACACATAGCAAAGAACCAAATGAGGAAGAGTCAGATGGGAGAAACTTCCCGCCCAAATTGTCACTGCTCCAGTCCAAGCCACTGTCCCTCCAGCCCCCACGCTCCTTTTTTTCTGGGTTTGCCCCTTTTCCTTGGCAAGTCTTCTTGCTTCTTCAGCTGCTCTGAGAGAGCCAGCTAAAAATGCTAACATTTCTCTCACCAAACTTAAACTCTCTTCTCTCCGGGGTTAATTCTTCTACTCCATATTCAAGTGTGTAAAGGTCTTCCAGATCACCATGCCAGTCCCAGCGGGGGATATTTAGTGTCCCAGGTTTTGCTTGGGCCATTATCTGGACTAGTAATTTCCCAACACCTCCCACCACTGGGGTCTCTTCCCATGTGCTTGCTGACATTGCATTTCCCTAACTGAACTGTGAGCATCCTGGAATTCCAGCAGCCTTTCCTAGGAGGTGTAGGAACCCCCAGGCCAGTGTTTGTTGACTTAAGTTCAATTTTTGTTGACTTAAACTCTGTTGTCAAGGTTTTTCCACTTTAGGTTGTCATTTATTACCAACTACTGAGTGTCACTTTACTGGGACTTCCTGGAAGGACAGGAGCCTGGGAGAGCCCCAGCCAAACACCTTTTATTTAGGCCCACCTCAGGCCTCAGATCCTTCTTCTAAAAACTACTGGCCACCTGGACACAGTCCAGTTTTGCAAACTTCATTTACAACAGCTGAACGAAGACTTAAGAGCTGCAAGTTTCCACCTGGCTTAGTTCCAGGCTTTCCCCACCAATCACATCACAAAGGAAATCACATTGGACATCTGTTCTTTCTTGCTAGTGTGTTCAAAGCCACATTTCCAGGGCTTGATTCCCACCCTTCCTCTCCCTAGGTGCATCATCTCAAACAAATGATCAAACTCCTCTTGTACCTCAGTTTCCTCATCTACAAAAAGTTTATCAAAATCTTAGATATTTTTTTTACTTGGTATTAGTCACCCATTCCACACACAAATTTTCATAAATTTCATCTTCCTAGCAATCCAAAAAGCTATATCTTAGTCTTACCTGTTAGTAGATGGAGAAACTGAGGGAGGCACAGACTTCACCAAACTCTAATTCTAGAGTTTATAGTAAGGAAAGGGAAAAGTGGCTTCCCCCTAGTGTCTTTGGCTTGTTTACAAATTAAATGGATAGGAAATAACAAGGAAAAAAACTCCTATTTGATTAATTACATATCCATGGGAGTCCCAGAAAATAATGATGTCATATGAAGGCTCAGATGACTGAAGCTTCCTGAACTACAGAAAGGAATGGGGTCCTAGGGCTTCTGTCGGGGTGGTGGTGACACAAGTTATTGGGGCTAAGGAAAGGAACTGTATGGCAAATAGAGATGCTCTTGTCATGCAGATAAAAGTCTCCCAGTTGAAAAAAAGCTATTGCAGCAGCCGGGGTCCTGGAACGCTGGCCAATGGAGATTTCCCTTACTAATATAAATTTCTTTTACTAAAGGTTTGCCTTGCAAAGTTATTCCCTAGTCCTCAGGCTGTGCAGAACAGCCAGGTCGAAGCAAGCCAAAAGAGTGTGAACTATTTTCTCCTACAGTCTCTTTTGGGGTGCTGGGTATGAGCCTTTAAACCATGCACTACAAAGATACCTACCCTGTATGGCAGTTATAGGATCAAATACATGAATATGTATAAGGCACATAATTAGTATTATATTACTGTTAGGTTGATTTTGTTGCTGAGGTTAGACCCGGGGCTTCCCACATGCTTTTCTCTCAACACCTGGACCCCTTCTGTTAGCACTGATTATTATTCTGACTCCAGCTGCTATCACACCTGTCTTGTAAGGTCCAAGAAGCTCCTTTGCAGGCTGCACACACTCTCATGTAGATTACCAATCTCCTTTTGGGCAAAAACTGGATCCGGAAACTTGCATAAGATATATGCCCAAGGCAAGAGGCAGAGAGCAGATGCAGAGTCCACCTGGGACCTGAAATTGGGGCACCAGTTACAGTTAACCAGTACATCAGAGCTAAAGAGCCTGGAGGTCAGGATTGTGAATTTGAGCAGCAAAATCACTCTAGTGTCACAAGGAATCTGGTGAGCTCCACAAGTATGTCCTCTAGTTATCAACACACCAACACAAGCCCCTGGAGAGAGGACTCCCAGCATCCAGGGTACCATCACACCTGGGAGTGGTCTCTAGGCTCAAGGCAGATAACACACATTCTGAACAGTGCTGGGAGGCTTTCTTGGATGGGACCTCCAGGGATGGAAAGGCTCTAGTCATTCAGCCATTCAGTTATCTGCCCCACCCTGGGCTCCAAACTCAAGGTTATTCCTGTGTCAGGAAGACAAAGATCAAGTCTTCTTGTTAGACATGCTTGGCCCAGCAACTGGCAGGACACAAAAACACTGACTGACGGCAAACAATGTATAGGATCGCCTGCCTTTCTGGCCGGAGTCACGGCTTCCACCTCCTGAGCAACTTTTGTTTTGCTTTTGCTTTGCTTTGTGCTGGGCTTCAAACTCTGGGTCTTCAGCCTGCCAAGCAATGACTCTACCTATAAACAAGCTACATCCGCAACCCACATTTGAAAGATAAGAAAACTGAGACCAAAAGCCATTCGGTAAATTGACTGATCACATAGGTATTGGGCTGGTAGATTGAAGCTGTGTGCATTCACCCAGTTGGTTCTCATTAGGCTCTTCAGAGCTGGGTTATTTAGGGATTTCCAAGAGGGACAATGTAGGTTATGGCAAAGAACACTAGGGAAGAGAAAGATTAGAAAATCTATGCAAGGCATGTCACAAGTCTATAATCCTTGTACTTGGAAGGCCAAGGCAAAAGAATCCCAAGTTCAAGACCAGCCTACACTACACAGGAAGTTCCAGGCCAGACTGAGATACAAGGAGACCCTGTCCCTAAAACCAAAAGAAAAAAGAAAATTCTCCTTGAAGAATACTGGTGCATGTCTGAAATTCCATTACTCTGGAAGACTAAGGCAGGAGGATAGAGAATTCAAGACTAGCATGGACTAGATAAGGAGAGACCATATCAAAAGAAAAAGAAAAGGAAAGGTGGGAAGGATGAAGGAAAAGACCAAAAGGAGAGGTAGGCAGAGGCATCCATAGAGACTGGCAAGACTTCAAAGCCATTCTTGACTCCTTTCAAGTCACAAATCTTGATCATCTACAAATCCAAATGTATTCAGTTAGCAAAAGCACAAAAGATGCTCAAAGCTGGACATGACCGAGATCTTGTAACACAGACCTGTAATCCTAGCTACTTAGGGAGCTGAGGCAGGAGAATAACAAGTTCAAGGCCAGCCTGTACTACACAGGAAGTTAGAGCTTTCAAAAAGTAAGAAGAGAACTAATGATTAGCTCAGAGGCTCAGCACTTGTGTCGCACGCATGAGCCCTTGGGTACAATCTCTAGCATTACTACCAGCACCAACAGCAAAACAAAAACAGGAGGAGGAGGAAAGAAAGAAAGAACAGACAAAGGCCGGGCATAGTAGCCCACACCTTTCATGAAGCACTCATAAGGCAGAGGCAAGCATTCCAGGACTGCCTGATCTACATAGTGAGTTCAGAGCTAGCCAAGGCTACATCATGAGATCCTAAAAAGAGGCATGGTGGTTGTCTTAAAAGACAGTTCGCCAAGCCTGACAGCCCTTAATGTCTTCATCAGAGCAGCTGTGACTACTTCCAAGGGTCCCTCAATGGCCTGTTGACATTTCTTCATAGCTGGGGTGGGGAGGGTCATTAGAGCCTCCCCTGAGATTTTAGCCCCCCTTCCTGCATCTCCCTCCCACCTATAAGTGATTCTGCTGGAGCTTCACGTAGAAGCCAGAGGATGTAGTATGGAAGGGTAACTCCAGGAGAGCTCCATCTTCACAGCTATCAGAGGGAGTGGTCTCCACAGTGGGGGGAGACTCAGTGGTACAGTGAGTTCTTCAAGGAAGCCCAGTAAACTCACTGGTTCACCAAAATAGACTTTGGGCAAATTGTTACTTTGGTCTGTAACCAAAAGTAACAATTGTTGTTGGTTGTCCTGTCTGGATTGAGTCTAGTCTCCCCAGGAAAATTTCATGAAATACTGATGCACTGTCCATTGCTGTGAAAAGACACCATGACCAAGGCACGATTTTGTTTTGTTTGTTTGTTTGTTTGTTTGTTTGTTTGTTTGAGGCAGGGCTTCTCTATCTAACAGCCCTGGGTGTCCTGGAATTTGCTTTGTAGGCCAGGCTGGCCTCAACTCACAGGAGACCATGGCAACTCTTATAAAGGAAAACATAAACATTTAATTGGGGCTGGCCTGGCTTACAGTTTCAGAGGTTTAGTCCATTATCGTCACGGTGGGAAGCAAGGCAACATGCAGGCAGACGTGGTGCTGGAGAAGTAGTTGAGAGTTCTACATCTCGATCCACAGGCAACATGAAATGAACTGTATTCTACACTGGGCATAGTTTAAGCATATAAGACCTCTAAGCATGCCTTCACTGTAACACACCTTTCCTAATAAGGCCACACCTACTCCAACAAAGCCACTCCCTATGGACTAAGCATTCAAACACTTGAGTCTGTGAGAGGCATACCTATTCAAACCACCACGTGCACCCATGTAATCCTAGCACTGGGGGTGGGGGATGGGGCAGGTGGATTGTAAATTTGAATCCACCCAGAGCTAAATAATGTGATTCTGTCTCCAACAAAAGAAAAGAAAAGAAAAGAAAAAAGAAAAGAAAAGAAAAGAAAAGAAAAGAAAAGAAAAGAAAAGAAAAGGAGGGATGGTGGTGGTGGCGGCACATGCCTTTAGTCCCAGAACTTGGGAGCAAGTTCCAGGACAGCCAGAGCTATACAAATAAACCCTGTCTTGAAAAACAAACACAAAAAAGAAAAAAAAGGGGGGATGGGAGGTGGCCTTTCCATGGAACCTAGGCTAGCCTGGAACTCACTCTATAGCCAGCCTTAAACTTTTGTTGTTGTTGTTTTGTTTGGTTGTTTGTTTTGAGATAAGGTTTCTGTGTAACAGCCCTGGCTGTCCTGGAACTCGCTTTGTAGACCAGGCTGGCCTCGAACTCACAGAGATCCGCCTGCCAAGGTGTACATCACCACACTGAGCCAACCTTAAACTTTCAGTTCACTTTATTCTATAGCTGTTTCTTAAACACATGCATAGGCATGCTACAGGCCTACAGCGCCAGCTAGGAGGAAGCTGGTGTGTGTGTGGGGACCAACAGCCCAGGAGTTCGTAGGCAACTCCTAGCCTACGTAGCCTAGGCAACGTAAGAGGACCCTGTGTCAGAGAAGGAAAAGAGAATGGAAGAAAGTGCACACCTATAATCCTAGTGTTCAGGAGCTAGAGGCAAAGTTCCTGCAGATCCAACAGCTGGCCTACAAAGCAAGGGTCGAGGTGTGGGGGATGGGCTGGGAAAAGATTGGTTGAGTACTGGACAGGATGAAGGTCCCGGTGTGATCTCAAGCACCACATAAACGCGGCCTGGTGGCCCAGACCTGCAACCCCAGCACCAGAGGCAGAGGCAGGGGCGTCACTTCAGTCCTGCTTGTTCTATATGGTAAATTCCAGGTCACCATGGGTTATAGTGAAACCGTCTCCAAAACAAACGCCTCAAATCAAAGAAACAAACCCACCCAAGATAAAACTTCCCCAGAACACAAAGAGAATCCTTACAGCTGTACACCTATTGTATGATCAGACCTTCAAAAGATAAGTGTGTATGTCCACACAAAGACTTTCTCCTATATATTTACAACAGCTCCAAACTGAAGACAGTCCAAACACTCAACAACTGAGTAAACAAATTACAGACAGAAACTGATTTCCAGCCGGGCAGTGATGGTGCACGCCTTTAATCCCAGCAGTCCGGAGGCAGAGGCAGGCAGATTTCTATGAGTTTGAAGACAGCTTGGTCTACAAACTGAGTTCCAGGACAGTCACCAAAGCTACACAGAGAAACACTGTCTTGAAA